>NC_050472.1:3808003-4059275 GCF_013373865.1 Monomorium pharaonis | reverse complement strand
TTAGAGACTGTTTCGTGACTGTATAAAGTTCATTCACGAAACGTTCGACGATGGCTTATCCTCGTTATGGCAGTCTCGTTGCACCCCTGTCGATGGAGCTTCTTTCTCTCCCTTCGCGCTGTTCTAAATTTCCTCGAGGGATATCTCGTGCACTCAATTATTCATCGGTGGCGCCGTATCGTTTCGAGCCGAAGGTACTTTCTTATAAAGTGTTTGTCGTGTGTAAAATCGTCCCTTTCGCGGTACAACCCCCTTCCGCACGTATTGTATGCGTTTGGAGGGATGAATCTCGCGTGTGGACCTTTCAGTCGTATACATCCAAGGCGATAAAAACGGTTGACTATGTAGTATCGAGAGGATATCCGATAGAGGGGTGTTCTCGTTTAATTTACCTTCTTTTTTATGTCGCCGTTAGATTTATGGGCCGACCAGCGGCGTGAAACATTTATCGACGCAGAAATACGGCAATTTTCGGCAAAGGTATGCGATTCTCGCCTCTACAAAGTGCAGCCGCAGATAGAAACACTCGTTTGAGAGAAAATCCGGTGATTTCCGGACAATTTAAGGTCGTGTTCAAGTCTAGAGCGCGAAAAAGTGACCTATTTTTGATAATTTAAGAAAAACTTGCATCTTTTATGCTTTTTTTTACTCGTGTTTTCAATAAATAATTACAATTTTCAGTATGGCAAAATGTTTATTAATTTTTATGCTATGTAATTTTAAAATCAATACTTTAAATCAGTTTCTTAGAAATTTAATACTAAAGTTAAAAAAATGTGTTTTATTTAAATTTACATAATATGAAAACAAACACACTTAGTCGGTCTAAAAGTAGGTATTTACTAAATATATACAAGTAGATGTATAACAGAATGAAAAAACAGTCTCTTTCTAAAATTTTTCAAAAACAAGCAATTTTTCTTCTTTTCGCGCTGTAGACTGGAATATCTTCTTAATATAAATTAAGGGGTCATGGGTCCTCAAGTTTATAAATCTTCTAAATTTTCTTGTATCTCTGGTATTTTATTATGGGACTATTAATTGAGAAATATTACCGTATTTCAATTATATTATACTTTTGTATCTACTTCGAATTCTTTTGACGTGTCTGTTGATTTTTTAAAATAGTATTTAAACAAATATTACTATTTCTCGAATCCCCCGTCTTATAATTTCTTCTACGGAAACTATGTAGGTCTCTCTCAAGAAGTTACAGAGAAAAGAGTGCCTCGCGAACGTTACAAAGGGCCGCAATTTATATCGCGCATTTAGGAAACGGCCTTTCAACGAAACGGAAACGACAGCCGCCTGTTTGAGATATTAATGTGTAATTAGTGCGCCATTTGTCAACTTTCTCGCTGTTGCGGAAGCGTGACAACATGGCCGGCTGCAAATTGTTCGTTGATTTGGCGTCAGTTTCGTCAGTGCGTTTCGTCGGCGCAAATTGCGCGGAACCGTGAGCGTGTAACAGGCGCATGTAACACGGCGATAAAAGTCACGATGACGCTACCCGTGATTACTTTGACCCCGAAATCGAAACTGCTCGCTCCACTCTCTCTCTTTCTCTCTCTCTCTCTCTCTCTCTCTACAGTATACGCGTTTCGTTACAAGTTAAAATTGAAGCAACTTTATTCATCTCTGAAATTTAATAACGTTGATTCAATCTCAATAGTAGTAAATACTTCTATAACTTATGTATAATATGGTTAAAGTGAATGTGGAGAATTAATTTTGCCGTGAGAAAGATAAAATTTCCCACTGACGCGTAAGATGAAGAAAAATTGTTTGAATAAGATGAAAATCTGATACCACAAATTTTCCAATTTCTAGATATAATGCCGACTGTAATACTTGTCGAGACCAAAAGAGAGCTTGTCATTGTTATCGAGATCACGCGAATAGATGCTACTCCGATCCTATCGCTGTCAATGAAGACAAACCACGTCTTAGGAGCGATCGATTTTCCAATTTGATATTTCGATTTCGGTTTATTAAATTTTGACGAGTGGTATCAATTCCTTTCTACCGACGGTTCTTCCATTCTGTATACCGTATCGGAAAATTATTATTGACGACAGTATTCCATGTGAGTATTACGGTAATCGGAACAGCCGGGAATCCGTGTCGCCTGCGAAGAGTCGTAAGTCTTGTTAGCGTTTGCTTTCACAGTTCTTTTCTCTTTTCTCGAATCTGTCGTAAATCCCGCTTCAGTCCGTAGCCCCGTGCTCCGTGCCACCCCTTGGCACATCTCCGCGCATCGGCGCTCATAAATCAAGGTTGAGCCGAGGGTAAAGTTAATAGGGACGAAGTTTGACATTAATCCAATCCGACGGTAGCCGGTGCGAAAAGTTGCAACGAAAACGGGAGACTCCCGCGAAAAACACATCACGCGCGAGCGTATTAATACGCTTTTGTCGGTAAATTTACTCGAAAATCGCGGAACGCCGCTATTTGACAAATGGATCAATTTGTCACGGCTCGCGCGAAGATTTATGCGTTATCTGCCCAGAGAATACGAGGATATGACGTCGACAAATAATGAAATCTTCTCAAAATGAAAATAAAAGAAAGCGAGAAGCAGCAGGTGAATAAGTAGAAGTTACATAATTAAGCGTATAAATTAAAGGAAAGTAAAAAAGACTACAGTTACATATGAAAATAAGCTTTAATCTCGGATTATTGTTTCGCGATCAGAAAAATTGTTTATAAATTTTTGTATGAATATTTATCTGAAAAAGTTCTGCAGAAATGTTCAACAACAGAACAAAGCTGTTATTGTAGCTGTGTTGAAACGTGCCGTGTTAAAATGGACTCCTGATCAAAATTAGCCATCGCATCGACGAGGCGGGATTTAGACAACATTTCCTTCGCGCGCGATAAAACGGTCTCCAATATCGAGTGCAATAAAGTGCACGTCATAAAACGTGTCGGCAGAATATGGTCAAGCAACGGTTTAAAAACGGAAAACAAATTGTCCCCCTCCCCCGAAACAATACGGCACGCACGCTTCACGGAGAAGCGAGTTCGAACCCGGGGAAGATCAATCGAAAAAGAGGGCCATCGATTACACACCGGCTTTCGTAATTTCCGAGCTTTCTTCCGGAGCCCCTCCCTCCATCCCCTCTGAAGGGGTCTCCCCGAATATTTCTTCGCAGCGGAATCGACACGGGACACTCCTACCTTTGCTTTCCTTAAATTGATGGATGTTGGCTTTGTCATTCCAATGAAATAGAGGATGATCATTATTACGCTTGTGATCAGTAAGCGGTTGTTACTTTTCGTATCGAAAGTAAATTTCGTTAAACAAGTAATAGTTTTCTATAATTTAGAAAACTATTACTTTTTTCCTCTCAGTGTAGCACAATTTATTGATAAATTTTTAAGTATTCTGTTTTCCTTACAAAAATGCCGAAGCAATCCTTGGACATTAAACAAGTTGCAAAAATTAGAATCAGTTTCAAGCAGCTGCCAATAAACAACAAAATATTTATTATTAATATTGATTAACCAGCGATGCGTGCTGCGACATCTTAATTTAAGGATTTTGTTATTAGATTATTTAATATAACCTGAGTGCCGAAAAATTGGCGAGGCAGATAGCACAATCGAATTAAATACCTTCGGAATGCCGAAAAGGGAAAGATGGCAGGGATCCCGGGGCGCGGGGGATGATTTGTACGGGATCCCCTTAATGGATCAATTCTATATTTTACTGCGTTTCCGCCGGGGTCTCACAATGCAGATTAAATTAGGCACTCGGCATCGAGATAGGGAGTAGGCTCGATTGCCACGGATTGGTAATGGAATTGGACGAAATTCTGGGGGGGGGGAGGGGGGAAGAGGGTACGCCGTATCGGGCCGCACGACTTTGAGTCTACCTCCCTGGCGTCAATGTTGCGGATGGAGGACCATCGTCCTTATCGGCCCGAAGGTAAGCAAGACATTAAGGCGTTTCCCTTCGGTCTCTGTATGTCCTCGACGAGGGGGAGAACGAGAGTATCGATCCCTGCGGAAGACAAGAAGAGGACAACATCGTTTCCAGAGCCCGGGGGGGAAAAACCACGGGTCGCGTAAAGCTGATCGAACCTATTACCACGTCATACCTACAATGAAATTATATGATTTCGTTTAATTCGCCGTAGCGTCAGGTGCAATCGACCGGGTAAATCGGGGTCGATCATCGGACCACTGTCATCAGAAATTCGCATAGCGCTTGTGTAAGCGCCCGTAATTGCGCGTTGCGCAACAATTCCATATTCGGCCAGTCGGAAATTATTTTCGGAAATCCAAAACATTACCGCTCTAGCTTCAATAGCGCTTTTGTTGAGAGGAGGCCTTGTGGAGGAAGTGTTTATGGCGTGTGCCTTCCGCGGCGTAGATCTTCCCGCTAAAGAAATTAATATCGTCTGATTATCGTTTTGTATACCGGTGGAGCACATTACACGAGCGGCATAATATGCGTTATCGCGCACAGGACTTCATGTAAAGCTGTACAGCTTTTCGCGTCGGGTATATTTATCATACGTGAAAGGGTAAGTTTTTACCATGAGAAAGAGTGCCCGCGTATATGTACGTGCACAAGAACGGCCCTTTTCTTCGACTCGAGCGGCAAGTTCCAAGGACCCTCGGGAATGACTCTAACGACCCCCGAGCTTAAAGCAGTTCAGTGACAACGCATCCAACGGCGGATTTCGAACACGTCTCCGAGTCTAAGATACGGTGCACATATTCCTTTGTGAAATTGTGACAAAAACTGTATTAAAAACCTACGGCGTTTTTCTATACCACTGCACTATTCTGTTAACAAAATAGAAAACGATAGGAGTTGGTACGATCCGTTAAAAATCTTAACATTTTACTTGTCACATTCTGAAAGAAACATCTTTTTTATTATTATTATCCGAAAACTGGTATGACCATTAGAATACAATTGAATTTCTATCTTATTAATTTATAGTTTTAATGAAATGATTACAACTTTGTCGTAATCAATTATGTACGCTGTTAATTCTCGACTCATAACTTCCATTAATAATAAAAACAATTGAATATTTCGTTTTCTATTGAATTTTTAACAAAATATGGTTTTATAAATTGCTACTAATTTGTCAAACACACGATAGATTTTTTGACAGGAAAAACTTGATTAGTTAAATATGGAGGGATGATTGAGAAATGTCATTTGAAAATTTGATTGAGTAAAAAATTGTTATTAAAGCTGGCCACGCGAGAACGACGTTACACATGAATTACGTTATTACAAACTTATATAGCTACTAACTTTTTTGTTGATATTATTTTATATCTGTGTAACTGAAGGAGACGTTTCTGTCTCTCTTATCACAGCCAAAGTTCAATCTTCGTGTGTATCAATGCCCGAACAAAAGTTCGCGAGAACATGGGAGTTCGGAGCGCTCGAGTGTCGCGACGCAGCCGCAGCTCCGATAGTCCGGAGTCGCTCGAGAGATACAACCTAATAGAGACGAATTAATTAACAAGATTGATGCCGAAGAGAGAGAGAGAGTCGCAAGAGTTAGCTCAGGTACCAGGCCGTTGTGAGAGATATCCCACCAAAAATAGGCACCGTTATTTCGAGAGGGGTCGTGAGAAGAGGGGGTGAAGGACACTGGCGGGAGAGGAAAGGTTGGCGGATGGGGAGGGAGGGGGCGGCAGCGGCGGGATGCTGGTGGCGGAATGAAAGGGACCAGGACGATGGAATTGGGGTGGCCGGGGTGGAGTAGCGGCAGGGTGAAATAGGTTAGGACGGTGGGTGGGTGGTGAGGCGACGTGGGGGATCGGTCGGGTAGGATGCAAGGTGCAATCAATAGCGAGATTGCCCTCGCTCGGTCGCTACTCGACGCCAATATAGGTCCGTTATAGACATACACGTAGGGCTGTTACGATTGCAGATCTACGTGCGGGGATGCCTCGTGTGTCGGGGGCGGGAGGGAGTAGCAGGGGAGTACAGGAAGCACCGGGGGGGTGTAGTTGAACGGCGGTGGCGACGGGACCGCGGCTTAACGGCACCATCGGGTGCAAAAGGCGCTCTGAAAAGTTCCCAGTTTCCGGCGGTGGACCTGATAACCGTTTGGCGATAACTGGAGCACGGGTATCTCTAACCCCTCCGTATCTTCCGCTTTCTTTGCAGCCGGGGAGGCGATCGGTTTTACGTACTATTTCTCTTCCGATTTCAATATCGCGCCGCCATGCGAGTTTCATCCGGTCGTTTAGTGCTGTCGGTTGTAGGTCCGCGAAACATTTAGTCTTTGAATTTCCGCCACTTTAGCGGACTAAAAAAATTAACTTTGCTTTTTTAAATTATCAACTGACAAGAAATGTTTATATATACACCCATTTCATAATTGCTAATTCTGAGAAAGGACCTTTTCTAAACTAATATTTTAATAAAAGGCGAAAAACATATTGGATGTTTAGTTAATTAAATTTAATGTAGTTTAAGAATTATTGAATGTTGAATGCTTTGATTATTGAATTTTTTATGATAAAAGGTAAACTTATATTTTGCAATTAAAATTAATGAAAACTGAGCAAAGCACAATATTACTAAATGAGGCGTTTGATGTAAATAAGTAAATTTTATTTGCGATACAAATTTCTATATGAAAATTAATTGTACATCAAGAGTATTATTTACTAAAAATAATTGAAAAATTAACGAACTAGTCAAGAGCTCGAAATCAGATTTGTGATAGATGACATAATTATCAATTTTTTTGTTTTATCTTTTCTATCCAGTCACAACAACAAGAAGAATAATTCCTCTTCATTTTGATTATGATTTTTGAACATGCTAGAAGAAATAGTTTTTAGCCATCGAACCTCCTTCGAAGATTCGCTCTATTATTCATGTCACTGTCATGAGTGTGTTTATATATTTACATGTGTATGTTTGGATGTGTATGCGTGCGGTTAACGCGGATAGCTACCTGGGGAAACGCACGAGGCGTTGAGATACCATGAATACTTCATCGTCGTGTTTCGATACGCCTCCTGCGTTGGCTTTAAGCCGCCGATTATATTAACGCGGTGCCGTTTATCGCACGATCAAAGTGCATACGTTTGCTTTGTCTTGTGCGCGGATTACTACCGGCGGTAGAGTGCTACAACGCGGTACTTCTTTTTATTCAGGGATGTAAATGGAAAGCCACAGGCGGAATGGTGAAGAAACACTTCAACGGGATTTCGAGTAATTAAAGTAAATGCATTGCGGTTTTTTAATATTTTTTTATTTTTTAGAAGAACGTAAAGTGTATCGATGGCTATTGATTTTATCGCGATTGTTCCAGGCATTGTTTTGATAATGCACAAACACCAATTTGCAACTCGACTAATGCTTTCAAAATATCGCACACCACCATTTGGAACGAAATTGCTATTCACGTATACTCCACGCGTCGAAGATAATAACAATCATTTATGGTTCGATAATTTTTATTTTGGCAAAGAATTCCAAGGCTGAGAGAATTGGGGTAACTTGAAAATTTATCACCGGGTTTCTGCCAAATCGTAGCGATTTATTATTTCTGCATCCGTTTGTACGGAGCTTTTCAAAACGCGGTGGAATATATAACGTTGATAATGTTGATTACGTTGAGTAACGCCGCTGACGCCGTAACGAATCCCGTACACGCGGTAGATCGAACATTTGAGCGGATACAAAGAGGAGCGGCGCGAGTTATAATTAAAACGATAATTAACTGTCTGCGCACTTAAACCTCATTCCGACCGGCTATTTGCGTGTGCCTAAGTACACTTGGAGCAGATAATGTATCTCATGTGAGATCCATGTAAACACCGCGAATGCAGACGGTCGTGTGTTGCGAACGGTTCTGTATTCAAGATAGATACGCATTTAGATTACGTGCACATACAAGCACCGTGAAATTCCCCTCTTCCATTACGATTGCACTGTCGTTGCACCATTTTTTAATTGGCAATTACATGCAATTTCCATTAGATTTCTCGATAATTATTGATTCTATCTAATCCATATAAAGTATATATGTACAAGTAAATGATTTTCTATGCAACACAATTTTATCATAATGATATTATAAATATGTCATTGATATTTTGCATTAATAATTTATTTGTACATGTTTGAAAGAAAATTAAAAACAGACGACAAGTTAACAAGTTTGAACTATCTGCAATATAATTGTTTATTTTATGTACAGCTTATTGGATTAAAAAAAGATTATAGTCAATCAATTATAATTTTAGAGAATAACTTGATACATTATTTAACGTGTTGTATAGTAAGTGTAAAAGTATTCATACGGAAGATATTTTTTTATTATTTTTAGGAAGTAAATATTAATTAGCAATTTATTAATAATGAATATAATACATTGTATACCCACAGTTGATTAAAAATAAGGTTTTAAAATATATTCTCTGAATACTTGCCTGTGAATACGAATACTTTTTACATTCATATGAGTGTAAAACAAATGTTAAAATTAAAACATAGACAAAAACTTGTTAGACAATTGTCGGAAAATAATAGTATTAACGAGTGACTGAATATTCATTACGTATAACAAAACGAAAAGTAGAAATATCTCAATTAATTATTCATAATCATATCCGTAATTCGCACGATTATATAACATTCTAATGGGAAGGCTAACAAAGTCCGTTGTACGATGGAAACGCGGTTATTGTTAAGATACGATAGTTAAAAGATACGTTGCAAACAAAAGAAAAAAAGCAGAGCTCTAGACTCTTGTGTCGAGCTCGTTGCAGCTGCAACGTCGAGCTTGTACGCAGCTGCAACGAATCTTGAACAGAGTTGGGAAGGTTATTCGAAACTTAAGACAAGTGGAAAAAGTTGCATCTTGCACGGAAACGAGGGAAACAAGCACCGGGTGAAATCAACAATAATCTCTTTCCCTGCCGGTGCTTTGTCTTCACGCTGAAACGATGTATAATTTTCTAATGAGCGGTTTTTGTGCACTTTTACACGTCTACATATCAAGCTCGCAAATTGTTTAATCATTATTTTTATCGTGTAGAGAATAGAATCCCCTAGACAGCTCTTGTATAACGAAGTCCTTTCGGTCGAATTTTCGTGGTGCTTTAGATAATTGCATTGGACGTTGGAGACGCTTTCTTATAATTTACAAAATGTTAACGTTTTAATTGCTTTGTCAGCTGATACGCACATAAAAGTTGTTGTGATTTTAAAGCGTAGATAAGCCAAAGAAAATCATAAGTGAAAATAGGATTAGGATTTGCGACTAAAATTATTACGGTACGTTACCCTCTAAAGGATTTAAAGGCAATATCGGGATCTCTTTTCATCGTTGACTACAGAAAGGCACAACGGCGCGGGCCGTGTCGGGAATAACGCGCTTCCGTTCCGCTTCCTTCCGGTTGTCGTCTCTATTAAATCTCCCGGTGTTAGGGGAGATAGGAAGAATCTCTCTTCTCGCGCGCTCTCGTCAAAAGCACGAGACAGGACGAGATCTCCGAAGGCCGAAGGAGTTGGACCGAACAGAGAACGGAGAGAGCGAGCTCCTGATATTGATCCGTATTCCATTCGCGCGGAACTAGTCCTCTCTCCGCAGCAGCTTTTCTCCTACTCTCCTTGTTTCTCGCCCTGTCCTCCGTAGACTCTCCCTCGCTTATCCCCGGACTCTTTTACTCTTTCTCTTTCTTCTCGGTTTTTCTCTCTCTTCTTCCTTCTCTTTCATCTCCCCTCCCCTTCTGTTCTTTTCTGTGTATTCTCTCGAGGGATCGCGATCTTTTCTGGAATCTGAGAAAAGAGAGAACTAACGCGATCCTGTCTCCCTCATCCCTCGTATCTCGAAGGAAAGTGAGAGAGCGTGGAAAGTTGGTCCTCGATGGCTTGAGGGCTCGGGCAAAAACGAGACGAGGGTGGCGGTTCGGCACGAGTAAGAAAAGGGCGAAAAGACTCGGGAGAGAAAGAGAGAGAGAGAGAGAGAGAGAGAGAGAGAGAGATGCCTTGTGCGGGTACGACAGGTGGGAGAAGGCTGCGGCAAGGGAATTTTTTTGCGCGCCCCGTTAGCTTCTTACGTTTTGTATTTAGTGTAATTTCTGTAATCAGCCCTCTTCTCTTACTTACAACTCTTTTTATCTATTATCCCCGTGTATATTGCCCTAACGAAGTTATTTCCTTAACGAGGTAATGCCACCTTTAATGCGAACGTGGTATAACGTGTACCACGGATCGTTTCCCGGAGGGATTGTTTCGTACAAGTGCACTCGTCACTCTCCAAGAGTTCTATCGTTCATCGGGAGTGCGATTGTCGGTGGTGGCTTTACGGAAAGCAATTGCAGTTGTTGGCATATTGGCCATTCGTCACTTTTCCTCGCTATTAACTCCGCGGCAAAAAAAAAAAACTCGCGCGCTGTGAAAACTGCGGTTTTATAAGCGTCTCTTGTATAGGGAAGGATCGTCGTGACATCCCCTTTTTGCTCTCTTTCTTTATCTCTTTTTATTTCATCTCTGTCTCTCTCTCTCTCTCTCTTTCTCTTTCTTTTTCTCTTTGATAATCGCGCGACCCCCCCTCTGGCGCGGTGCCAGGGGTGCGTCAATCTCTTTTTTTATTTCCCTCTCTTTTTTTTCTTTACCCGCATAGGCAATCCACGCCAAGAGATTTTTACTATGCTTCGGAGAGATGGGAGAAAGTAAAGTTTCGCGGCAATAAAAGCTGATGAGTTCGTTGACCGTTGCCGAGACACATAAGGGCAGAATTTTCAAAGTGGGAATTTCCCTGCAGAAGAAACACGTGGGACGATCTTTTTAGATTAACTCAACTAAACGCGAATGCGCAAAGATTATTATATACAAACAAAATTTTATTTTAAATTTATTTAAAATATGCAAACACGTCATAAATTTTATTTAACCACCAAGTTATATTGCTTTCTTAAGAAAAAGTATTCATTTTTTTTCCTAAAATTAGAAATAAAAATATAATACAATAAGTAGTAAATAAGTGATATAATATAAATGTTTATGTCAGATGTATCGCTCAGAAATCATAAATCATATCCGTATAAACCGTATACAACTCGCGTATAAGTCAAAAATTCTTGACATGTCGAGCTTAATTGGGAGAAAAGTCGAAAAGTTCGGCATTAAAGTTATGATTTACGATGTTCGCGGCAAAGTCAGCGCGAAAATACGACACGCCTGAAATTCCGCCTTAATCCACCGCGTGGAAAAGATTCGCTTTGGCCGTTTGTGATCACGACAAGTTCTGAAATTATTCCGTCAGGAATCAGGACAACGTCGTGGAGACTGCGAGAGCGTCGACGCAAACGCGCTAATCTAATCATATACCAACGATGCGCGCTTTCTCCAAAGGGTGTCCGTGTCGCCGTTACTTAAGCTTAATTCAGCCTACGGGATAAAAATCTTGCGGGAAAAGAGAAACGTCTGCTGTCCGCTGCAATTTCTACGTGTATAGCGCGACGTTATCTCGTTGGTTGTGTAAGCGTAAGCTGCGTTGGTACGCGAGTTTCGTCCGCGAGCGTGCAGCAGAAAGTTCCTTCAATCAATACGGCGAAATAAAATAAAAGAAGGGAAACTTTTAAAAAAATATGATATATATATATATATACGTACATGCCGCATCCTTTCTCGCGCGTTTGGTAAAAACTTTTCTCCTTGCAATTCCGATCATCGACTGCCAACTCGCTGCGTTTCTTTGAATACGCGAAATATTATTACATTTGCTTAATTACATTTGCATATTGTACAAGGTGTAAAATTTTAAACATAATAGCTCGAATATTTTGAATAGTGTGAAAGATAGGGAAAAATGTTTTAGACATTGAATATATCGTTTGAATATATTGCAATGCTAAAATTGATATAAAAATACTCTCCGAAGTACAACTAGTGAAAAATCAGTGAAATCAATGAAAATACACTGATTTTCAGTGGCAGAACTTGTAACTTGCAAATCGGTGAAATAAATGCACTGATCTTTCAATAATATAATACAATAATATTGAAATTGAAATCACAATGGATAGGAGACAATGAATAGTCACTAATTATCACAGTTATAAGTCTATTATTGTAAATCAGTGATAATATACTGATTGTCATTTAGAGAGTAGGTTAATCAAGAATAAATTTATCATTCGTTCTATCATTAGCTTCATTGAATCGAATACACAATAGCACATGATGATGTTCAAAAGCAGCAATTTTTATCTTATAAAAATAGATGTAATTACTATAATATCATCGTTAGGTTGTTCTTTGCGTGTAGGGGGTACTTTTCTAAGGGTCGCGGGAAGACAGGGAGGGAGAGCGAGAACGAGAAAGAAAATAGGGTGAACGACAAAGGAGAAGAGTGTTGTTTAGAAAAACGACAAGATAAAAGACGAGGGTCCTGATCGGCGGTAGGACGTGGTCGGAATATGATGCAGCGACGAATAACGAATATGACATCGCGTCGGGTTTCGAAACCGGCGAACTTGGCGCCGAAGTCACGGCCGCAATATCAATCAAACGTCCATTGTCTAGCGCCATCCGTTACATCCGATTTTCCGATATGCATAATAACATGAGATAGTGCTAGATAGTTTAGATAGACAGTTTATCTAAAGCTTATTCCCCATGAATTAGTAATGAGAGATTTCAAAAAGGGAGGAAAGTAAAACTGTAACTAGAAAATAATAAATTAGGTGAATCGGTTTTGAATATATGAAAATAAAGAAAAAAAAACATAGAAAATATAATAATAGTGAAGAGAACAAGTAGAAATAACACAATTCTGCACTTGGTACGGCGATTCTATTAATTGTAAAATTGATTAGGAGATCTGTTATTAAGATGAGAATTGAGCATTTCAGTACACATTGTGTTGGGATGTAAATTGTCTTCGACTGAATAATGCGAAGTGTAGGAAACGCGGATATATGCGAGTTCCGAAATAATTGAATATGTCTGAAGCTTCGTAAGTTTCTGCGAGTTGAACAAGTTTGTCATGAAGGGAAATCATGGTTTGCCTAAGTACTGCAGTCATGAGAAAACGACGACAGTGGTTGGAAGCCATTGGAAAGTCATCAGGGCCACTGTGGAAAACTTGCCGAAAGATTTGCATCTCTATAGGAACTTCGTCGACGCGCATGGCGATTTCCATACTTCTTTTGCCGTGAATGGCTCTCGGAACAGCGCGAATTTCGGTTCGTGACATAGTTGAGCTTCTAGATATTAATTCAAATTGTTAATATGTGATGACTATTAGTAGCAACTATTTATTCGTTGAAAGAATTTTATTTTATTTTTAAAATAAAAAAAAAGTATCAACCATAAATGTATTCAATTATAAAATAAATCTTGTTTTTCGAAGAAATCAATCTAGGCAATTTTAAACAGTTTGATATAAAAGGATTGAACTTTTCAAAGTTTGACGAAACAGATTTACGAGATAAAGTCACGCGTTTGACACGCGTTAAGTCGAGAACATGTCGAAACTTTAATTTGAATCGAAAGAGCACATCTCCGCCCGTTCAGGAGCACCTGTGTTGTTCGATAAGCGTTATCGCGGCACTTTGCAATGGGAGAACAAAAGACGCCGTTCATGGAAATGACTGCGGCGAGAAACGTAGCGGCGAATCGTTGCGGAAATTAAGGGCGCGTACTTGCCTGTAAACGTGGTTGCATTGTCGTTGCAATACCCCACGTACAAGCCCCATGGTATAAGTGTGGGTATTATTTGCCAGAAAAAGCCGCGAGAAATTCGATTGCATTGATATCGAAATAAACAAGTAAATAAAAGAATATGATCAAAATATAATCAACGCGTGTATGAAATTAATATCAAGAATTTATGAAGTTTAATTAATTTATAATTTTGATGCCAAATATGTTTTCTATATAAAATTTTATCACAAAAACAAATTGTATTCTGGAGGCATAACATAAATCCCTTATTGTACAGAATTATAATAATTAAAATTTACAATTTAATAGATTTTCTTATTAAGTAATTAATATTACGTCTTTGGAGAATATTAATCGAAAATTCCGTAATATACGGTGTGAGTCGGGAATATCGGGAAATAAAACAGCGTCGGTGCCTGTCGCTCTTCTTTTTCCACTGCAACCAGGACAGTAGTATAGCTCGACGTCTTGCGAGACGGGCGCGACGTTCGTGACACAGTGGACTTGCACAGTTGTTTGCTGGCTTCTGGGGCAGTTCGGGGAGGAAGGGATGCCTTGGGGAACAGTGTATGAACCTTATACGGCCTTGGCGAGCGTCCCGCGCTGCAATAAAAATTAGGAAGTTTCTTTCCTGACTCGCGCGAGCCGAAGACGTCCCGCGAAAAATTCGTTCGACCGAGAAAGAAATAACGTCTACTTACTTCTCTACGTGGGAATTCCACGGGGATATATTCAGGGAGGCAGCCGTTGTCCCGCGGGAATAGTACGAACAACCCTCCGGAATCGATTCTACCAACTTCGAAGATTGCGGCGACTAGCTGTCGCAATCTGTCCGCAATAAGATCGAATACGTCTTTAGTTGTACGTTCGGATTAATTGTCGGTAATGATGCACCATTAACACAACGGTATTACGAAGTAGGACGAAACTAGATGCATAATACGAAGGACTTTCATTAGATTTATTAGATTTATATATTTTTCTCGCGCGGTGTTAAAGGTTGTTCTTTACTCGATCTTAATGCACAATTTCAATTCAGTTAAATCTGCATAGAAATCGAGCGAATATATTAAAAGATCGCGAGAAAAACATGAACGTTCGATCTTCGCTCGGGAAAAAAAAATTCTCGAAGTTCACCGGAGAATCTTCTGGGAGAGATGGATGAAGGGAAGCGCCAAGGTATCTGGGACACCCTGTGGAATATAATACAAAGTAATTTATAAAAGAGAGAAAGAGAGCGTATGTGTGCGGCGTGGCAAAATTACGGTACAAAATTGCGATACATCGCGGTCGACGGTCTCCATCGATACATCGTCCGACACGAAAGGATGGTCTTCCCTCGGAGCTGACACTGATGCGTTTCCAACGGACGGAAGGAGACACACTGAGGTCAGGAAGAGAGTCCCTCGTTCGTCCATCACTTCCTCCATATACCGTCCATCGTGCCCTGATTGATAGCGTCTTACGTGTCCGATACCTCGCCCCGGGTCGTTTTAATCTCTTTCAACACGCGCCGCTGCAATTTTACAACGACAGTCCCGCTAATGGTCGTCATAAATTTATCATTATTTCTCGGACACGTACGTCACGCATCGGCTTGATGAATATAAATGAACGGCTAGTTTTAGCAACTTTTTACATTCGGCAACTGTTAATCATTTGCCGAAATTTTGCTATATTAATTAAATTGCAGATAATTGATATCGCCACATGCATTATTCACGTTTATTGACGATACATAAAATACCATTTCCATGTTTTTTATATTCTTATTACATAGATCAGTTTGTGAATAATCGTAGAAGTGATGTGATCTGCGGAGGAAGCCAGCTGATTACTTTGAAAATTGGACAAGATACTTTTCTCATTAAATAGGCAAAAATACACTAATAAAATTGTCCGATCTCAACAATAGTAAATATTCATTTATTCATACTTTTTCAGGTCAATTCGCTCAGACAGTTTTCTCGATACGTCTTGTTAATTTATTGAAAAAACAACATGTCTAATATTGTATATTCAAACAAATATCGCTGGATTATTATAGAAGCCTGTATTTCATGATTTTATTGATTTTATAAAGTTTTATTCTCCCAATGAAACGATGAAATCAGATATAGGTGTGCTATCAGTAGACTAAGTACTGGGATCTCACTTGGTAACGTTAAGGTTAATGCCTCCTGGGATGTAAAGTGAAAGTTCAATTTGCGGCTCACGTTCGCGAAAGGGCGATCAAATTCCAGACGGTGGTAACGCGGTGAATTCACGTCGAATTCGAGTGAATGGCTGGTACTAACTTAATATCCCGATTTTGGCGACAGGCCAAGGATCGGTGTCTCATTGATCACCACACTCGAAACGGCACTGTACACTCATTTGGCCGACATATCGCCGACGAAGTTGAACGTTTCGTGAAACACATATACGGTATACACACACACACGCAAACACATGCACACGATATACGTACATACACATACGCCACGCACGCGGGCCTTTCGCCGACGGTTCCATCCACAAATTCTCACCCCGATCGACTTCCCTCCTCCATTGTGTTTACACACGGACTCAACAATAGGTGACCAGAGCCAGCACACGCGCCATCCCGCCCCGCTGTTGTACAGCGTGAAAACGGGGATTTGCCGGGGCTGGACTTTAAACGATCCCCGCTGGGAAGGAAGGACCCCTCGAGCCTTGTCCGAATGGCGGAGGTGTCAAAACGTGCCGCGCCGCTCGCAAAATCGAATTCGACGATAACTCGATTTCCGCGGGTTTACTTTTTCTCTCGGTGGAATTAAGCGCGGCGAGCCGCGGATGGGAGGGGTAATCTGTTTAAACTATTTCGACTTTAGCGAGAGACGGTTGCACGACGCGAGTGCGTGCAGGATTGTAAAACCGTTTCTTTTTTTTTCTTTTTTTTTATCGAAAATACGATTAACGTACTCCTCTAGATAAAGCCGGGATGCCAGGTTTACGTTGGTTAAATATTATTATATTATTCAACGTAATCTATAAGTCTAATCGATGATTATATCGCTTTAATAGCACGCACGTGTATCGCTCCTTTGCGCGATTTAATTTAATCGCGTGATTATTATTACATTATTATACAATAAATCAATATTGTAACAGGTAATCCGTTGAAAGTAATTATACATTTTGAAGATAGTAAATTCTGATTTTACAAGAAAATTAATACAAATTATTTAACCCGCGAGTGCGAATTTGATTTTGTTCGTTATTCAACGCTATATTTCTGTTTGATGTGACACACGTGGAACTTTTTTTTTCTTTTGCATTATTAAGCACACACACACACACAAACACACACACAGCGGCGTCGAACGGTTAACTTTCAGTGTTAATGAGACAGTGGAATCTTTAATGTACGCCGGTCACGTTGTACGTCGCACGGAGTCGCCCTCCTCGCGACACCGCCGCTTCGTAATTTCTCCGTTGTAAAGAGTTAATTACGCGCGGAGAGAAACGTGCCGCTCACGCGGCACAAAGAGCTCTCCCCGTCGTTATGCGCACGCCGCCGGATATTATAGGCGCATCGCGTTGCATCGTCAATTATGCGCGCGCTTTGAGGGAACGGACGCGCCCTTAAATTCGACGAGAAAGATGATTCACGTGGCGGTATCACGTTGACGCGTCGCGTATATACGTATATACGTATTCCTTCTTTCGATTATCGATTCCCCGGGAGAGGAGGCTCCGCGGCTCTCCTTGTCGCCGTCGGCGTGACGACGACGGCCGCGTCGAGTAAAGCCGCTACTCCCCCCCCCCCTTCTCCCCTCTCCTCTTCCCCGTTTGTAAGCCACCCCTCCCCCCGTGTCACGCCGACGGCGGTACAACCGCCGGCTGTATTTCGAAAAGCTCCTTTCTGCCCCCGACGCGCCATGTCATTTATTCTTTTTTGCCTGCGCGCGATTGCATAAAAAAGCGCGCGCTTTATCCGCCGCCGCGTTATTAAAAATAAGCGCCTTGGAATAGAGAAGCCCTAGCGAATCCCTTTTTTTTTTGCCAGTTTTAGAATTTTATTGTATTTTATTCGTTTATTTATTTTTTTTCAGACACGGCAAGCTTCTCCCGTCGTTGTAATCCGTGAATTTTTGCGCGCGATTAATATTTAAATATGGCGTACGGTATTTAAATATTATATCTGAAACACTGAAAATTTCTCTGGTCGAATTAAATGAATTTAAATTAAATATATTTAATCGGCTCTGTTTTATATTTGAGGTAAAATTTTTGAATTTTTTTTACCGTCCACAAATGCACGTTCAAATTAGTTCGAATTAGTTAAAACGTCGTTTGAGTTAAAACATTGTTTCTCAAGGACAAGCTCGAGACACAAGACCCTCTCTGACCTTCCTCGTGCCTCAGCGACCGTACTGTTTCTGGCTCAATGCTGATCTTATCCTTTTCCTTTGAGGAGATTCCGTCATGTCATGGATGGTAGCGATTCAGGCAGACGGCTCGCCTCGCGTTTCCGCGAGCACAAGTCCCATGGGTGCCCTTCGTAAGATCTGCGAGCAACAGCTCTACGAGACGCTCGTTTCCAGATACGAGAGGCACTCTCGCCGACGATAATACTTGACCCTCTCGCGAGTCCTGCAATACACACAACTCGCGTCTCTTTCCTCACATTCATCTTCAGTCACTCTCGAATGAATTTCGTCTGCAATTTATTTTACGATCAATGAATATATATCTCGATATTTTAGTTTGTATTTTTATTGCCTTCGTCCTTTCGACGTATAAATTATGAAAGCGCTGGCCGGAAAAGAGAATGCTCACTTAATCCGACTTTATTGTAAGATGCGACTTAGGCCAAGTTTTTTTTTGTTCGGTCGAACAGCGTAATTAGTATGAGTGCGTCTACTTCTAGATACTTTCCCCTCGGAATTATCTGACTCGCTAATTGGGCTTCGTCGGTGTAACAATAGACCGCAAAAAATTTTCCCGAAGAATTTTATTTAATTGGGAAGGAGAGCCCCCCTCGGCAAGAAGAGGGTAGTCGCGAATTTAATACAGGAAAATACTTGTCGGCGCTTTTCGCAAGAGCGAGAAATGCCTCGGCTTTCACGCTTATTATGTCCGGGCAATCAACGTTGACAGACATTTCATTCCGTCGCCACTTCTTCTCTCTTTTTAAAATATTTTTGGTGAAATTCTGCAATTATCCGGACTTCATGCTGGCGATGCAATTCTACGATTTTTAGCTGCGTTTTATCGAACTCGAAATATGAGGATTTGCACGGACGAAACTGTAATAAAAAAATTAATATGCCTTGTTTGACTTTTTGTTATTTTAAATAAAGACCTGTGCTACAGTAGTCGTTACACACGCGGTTATCATATTTTGCATTCATAGAGTGTTTGCAATTATTTTCCAGTTTTAAATTTATTTTCTAATATACCGATAACTAGCTTTTAGAATACATTTAGGTGTTGTTAATCTTTTATAACAGTTATTCTCTGTGTCCTTCTTTAGATTTTTACTTCATTAGCTTAAAGCTTTGTACTATCTCATAAACTTTAAAATTTGTATAAAACGAAATCGACTTTGTGCCATAGTAGTCGCACGTGTTAACTCAAGATTGGAATCCTTTTATTTTTATTTATTCTTTGTATTTATTGTTATGTGACTATAAATCTTTTTCTGAACCGTGAAAGAAATCCGCGCATTCCCATTTGTCGCATATAATTACAGGAGACACCTTCTATTGAAGTGCGAGTCTTCGAATTTATCATCTCGAAAGACTTACTCACCCACAATGAAATTTCTTCTCATCTTTGTGAGTACGAACGCCGTCTCCTGATTTACGTATAAAGAGTGGGCGAGTTTTCGGGCAGAATCTATCTGGAAAGTACCGCTACTATGGTAGCGTATAGCTTTATCGAATAGATGGATGGATGGATGGATGAGTTGTGCGAGAGGTATATCATAGTCGAACATCGAGCCTGTTCACCGACGACGAAATTCGTTACGGTTCAATTTCGGCGTAGCAACGATGGTTTGAGTGAGCGAACGAATGAGAGAGAAAGAGAGAGAGAGAGAGAGAGAGAACGTTTACAAAACTGGATATGCGGTGCTTATAATGCAGCGATCACTGGTACATCAGATGAGGTCAAACTGGTTACCAGGAATTTTCTCAAGTTTTACCGAGTACATATAGTACATGTGATGAGCTCACTCTTCGCCTATCCGGTGGCTTTTCTCTCTCTCTCTCTCTCTCTCTCTCTCTCCCTCTCTTTCTTTCTTTCTTTCTCTCTTTTTACGAAAAATCCGTAAGATCTCGCTGCCATTTTTTCGGGACATCGTTTAAATTCTCGACGACAACGAAAGACCGTTTATATTTGGATCCCTTTGAGATATCGGCTTTTGAACTTTCGACGTTCGAACATCGCGAACGTCACAAAGCATCGATCTCTTCTCGAATCACCGCGTATAAATAGTAGCTGGTTGTCGGTCCTTGCGAACATTTTTTACGACGGTCCACATTACACGAAAACGACTATATTGATTAGGCGATAACTTACCGCTAAAACATTGAATGCAAGGGAATATGAAAATATATAACTCTCTTTCTTTCTTTTTAATTATATTTTATTTAATTATGCAGTTTGAATCTATTCTATTTGATCTAAAAACGCATTTTAATACTAATATATTATTTAAAAATTTGTCTTTTACATTTGATTTCATTATTAATGTAAGATCTTTTTTTCTGTGAAAATTTTTAAATCTTTTTACAGTTTATACCGACCTAAACAAAATGATAATACAGAAAATTCAGACAGAACAGCAGAGTTAAAAATGTTACATTACAATTAACTACAACGTTTATTAAATTCACATGTTCAACATATATATGTGAGAAGTAATAGAATATTTTTAAGTATCTAAAACATGAGAAACTTATTCTTTAACGATCTTTTAATTAAATACATAAAAGAATAGGAACCATTCACTATTCGCCATGGTCTTATATTATTTCAAATTTTCCTTTGTGGACGCTTCGCCCACCATACGGGATAGAGGCTTTACATATGCGGTATTTGTCAATATTTGTGTGGCTAACGGAACGATAGTCGCGGCAGATTCGCGTACAGCAGTTGCGCTAAATGCGCCAATTAGCGTTGTACTTCGTGAACGCGTAACAGAACGATAATTACCGCCACCTCAATGCGTAATTTCGATAATTATGGATCTTTTGATAATACTGTGATACTGCAATATCATTTTGATTTAATTCAACTCGGCCGCGACCCATCGAGAACACTCCCTGCCACATACAACGTACACGTGTAAACGTTTCATTTCATTTGAATTAATTACTCTCGCTTTACCGCGCCCGCGGTGTCGATGAGTTAAATTCGATAGCTCTCTTTTTTTTTCGTCCCATGGCGTGTCCCAAACATCTACATTCGTAGCAGTTTATTGCCGCGCCCTGCAGCTCGATTGCATATTAGCAGGCACGAACCCACGTAATACAATGCGCTCTTAAAAATGTGTACCGTTACTGGAGAATGCCAATAATTTAATTTATATATACGGTTTAATTAATTTTCCGTATGCGTAATGATATCACTGCCTTTGGTACATCTTCAATTATTAACTCAGACGTATTGTTAATATGTTACGCAAGAGGATACCGATTGCAAACTCGCGCGTGCAAAGAAAAGAGAACGAACGTGAAAGCGTATATATTATATAAAAAGAAACTAATTTATAAACTTAAAATTTTAATTTCCTAGCTCTCCCCCCATTAACCCGTTAACTCGCGGCTCGTAATTTTCACTTATTAACTGCCGGCTCGTAACTTCGACTCTTCAACTCATAAGCTCGTAACTTCGCTGTGTTTGGTGCGTCTTAACGGCGAGCTTTTCAATTCCCCACTCGATGAGCAATATCACCGTGCTTCGATCCGCTGAAAATTCGTCCGCGGTTCACGTTTATTGAGTGCGAGATACACACGCGCGATCATAGCTTTTACGGCGGGGACGTGTCAATTCATTTGATATGACCAGGCACGATGCATCTAATCGCTAGTGCCCGCAGATACGAATGAGAGAGAGAGAGAGAGAGAGAGAGCTCGCAGGATGGATGCGTTTTCATAATAGTTGATCGCTCGGCGGAAACATCGACGGTTTCAATTTTAGTGGGAGAAGAGTGTGCGATCTAATCGGCTCGAAATTTGAACCATACGTTTCCACGCAAACTGTTGCGTTCCGTACGTGCGCGCAATTCCGTCGGAAAACGTGAGGAATTTCCTCTGCGGTCACCGAATACGCCGGCGATTCTGCATCGGCGGCATTCCGCATTGGGACAGGCTTTTCGTAGAACTTTTGCTTTATCTCGCATTTGGTCTTGTTACATATATCATTTAGATTTGTAATCAATAATGTCGATAATAATTATAATTATTAATATTATTGATATTCGAATGAAAAATTTAAGGGATGATTACATTCAGCAGAAATGCATGATGCGATGTATGAAGATAATTTTTATCCTATGAAAGAAAGGAAGTGTTCGAAAAAGAGAGGGGGGGGCCTTTTTCTAAGTTTAAACCTGACAGCATGATATCTAAATCGCTAGGGCGCGAGATGGAAGGGCAAGTGTATCTTCGCCTTAAATCCGACAGCTTCGACAAGAGCTTCCCGAAACGAAAACGATCGTTCCATCACTCATCGCACGCCATTTATCCATCCCGCGCCGACGTGGTTCGACCCTGTGGATATTCGATCCTGTCGGAGATGACGACGGTTACAGTCGGCATTAGCCGTCGCGACATTTCCCTTTCCCTTTGCCTGTCGCGAGTGTGTTTTGCATTTTCAATTCGCCCATCGCGGCGGTCTGTCGCCGCCACGATTTGCGAGCTTTGAACCTACCTACCTGGGAATTATTCTCTTCCCGTTGCTCACGGGTGTTTGTCATCCCCTTTGACGGAGCGGCTTGTCTACATCCTGTTCCGTCCTGGTAAATATTCCGAATTTTTAATCCGCGTCCTTTCCCCCTTTTTTCCCCGGCGAGGTACAAATTTTTTATTACACGCGATACCAAACGGCAGCTTTTCCTACTTTTCTTTCTTACACGGGAAAAACGATTTTATTGAAATATCTAAAAATTGGACACAGATTTGAAAGTCATTTTGTTGGACCATTAAAGTAATTATGAAAGATATTCAAACATGATGAACAATGCTGCAAACAATTTCGACTGCATTTCAGCAACCAATTTGGTCGTTTTACATAATTATTCTGATGGTCTATCAAAATTATTTTCAGATTTGTATTTAGCTAATTTTTTGAAACATTTGAGCAAAACCATTCTTTTCATACCGCAGATACGCAGTACAGATGCGAAATAAAATAAAGCGTAATATGTTCGAACAACTTTTATTTAATCTCGCGCGACGGAGATACGTCGAGCGTGAGATTGCCTCGCAAAAATTCAACTGAACTCAACAAGTCCATTGGCGAGCGTGTGTTATTAGGCGCAGTCGCAGGTGCAAGAGGTGGCGAGCTGTAAAGGGTTTTAGCCCTAAGTACGGTGTGGTGCAATCAAAATGAGCTCGGCGTTCGGTCGCCGAGTTGGCTCGCAATATCCAATAATCGATGTAATACCTTGTCGGGACGCGAAAACCGGAATTCCCCGCTGAAGCCTATTATACGGTCGAAAATACAGAGAATGTAATTATACGGCTTTGCCGGAAACGACGCCGGGGATTTCGACGCCGTCTGCCGCGAGAAAGGCCGCGTCGCGTTTGCACACCGAAAACCTGTACATAATATTAATTATTGCGAGATAAAACAGAAATTAGCGTGACACGAATAAGCGATTGCAATAATCAACGATAATTTGTAGCTCTCATTATCGAGTATTATTAATGTTAATATTTTATTATTCATTTTTATTAAACAGATTTTTAATATCGTTAAGTCCCGAATTGACCCTGAGAATTAAAATTCTATTCAATATTGCATTTCATATTTTTTGCTACTTATAAATGCATATTGTAATTATTTTTTTTCATTGTTTATTACGATATAAAACTGATAAAGTAATGATTATCACCATCGATTCTATTTACGATATGTTGACGTATTTTGTAGGCTCTTTATTTCTGGCATATAATTATTCATTTAAATTGTCTTCTGATGACTCGTCGGTTTTAACCTCGCGCAAGAAAGGAGAAATTCGCGGTGTCCGTGGTACAGGGTAAAAAAAATTCCTGACCATTGTTACGAACTTGACGTGAGATCTCATTAGCGAAAAACATATATTCACTTACTGAGAAAATTGACCTTTTTAATAGAAACTTTTCTTGTATGCGGACATGTATGCATAAGTAGTTTAATGATAACTGAACGTTATTGAATCAAAAAGTTAAACGATAATTTCGTTTAACTTTTAATGTAAACTTTTTTAATTTTTAATGCAAATATTTAAGTTAAATTTGAGAGTGATATGTGAATATACTTTTATAGAAAACGAATTAGAATGACTTATATATTAATGAGATAATAAAGGAGTTACTTAGAACAGAATTTTTTATAGACTTTAAGCCTATTACACGAGGAAGAAGAAAAAAATAATTTATTAACAATCATACACTTTAACAATCATACACTTTTCTTACTTGATATCTTTTCTAAATGAGGAATAATTTTTTAGGTAAGCTTATTTTAATAGATGAATTTTCTTTGACCACTATATAACTGTTCAGGCGAAGCCGAGCAACTGTGTAATTCTCATCGGTTGAGATGACGACTTCCGTACTGTATTCTCGGCTCCAAAATACCCAGTTCAAAGTACACGTGCACATTTGCATATTCTCTAAATAGCAATCAGTGTATATTCACTGATTTGCAGTGGCATACTTATAACTGTGATAACCACTGAATATTCAGTCGTTTAGTGATTTTGACTTCAGAATTAATGTATTGAAAAATCAGTGTATTTAATTTATTAATTGATAACCAGTAAATGATTATAAGTATGTCACTCAAGTCGGTGTATTTTCACTGATTTCGTTTATTTTTCTCTAATTATAATTTAGAGAGTAAAAAAAAATACTGAGTGCTTTGGGGTCTCGATTGTTAGTAAATGTTTTCTTTTTGTAATTGATTTTAAGAATTGTTTTTACGCTTGTATATTTTGACACAAAATGCAGGAGCAGTTGTTAAAAATTTTTCAGAATCTTGTTTTTTATTTTTTATTGTTTTTTGTTATAGTTCTACTGTTTTGTTTATAAATATATTTTTTAATAGCTTTATTTTAATTAAATCAAACTTTATTTTTTGCTTTAAGAACACTCCAAACTTTAACTACATGAAAAAGGTTCTTTCTTGTTATATCGATATAATTTTAATTATAATAATTAGTTGTATAAAATATCGATTGTTGCATTGAAAAAAGAGTCTTGTTGAATTAATTGGAAATCTGGTAGGTCCAATCACATTTTCAATTAATTCAATAAGACTTTTTTTTAGCGTGAAATTGTGAAAATTATTTTACATAATTTAATGTTAATACGACGGCTTATGCTGCGTAAAGTACGTTTAGATTACACCAAAAGTAAAGATTGTTAGCTGTTGAAATTTTAGAAGAAATTGTCAATTATGTAAACGCATAAGCTTTTATTTCTGAATTATTTCTTAAATCTCTAATTGTAATCTTCAATTATAAACGAAATTTATCCTAAATGGTATTTAAAGGTAGAGTTTCACAAATTAACAATCTGGATAGTTTTGAAGAGCTTCGGTTATCAAAACGAGTCGTGAAATTCGAGTCGCTCATTTGGCAAAATCACACATAAAATTTCTGATGCGCTGCTCGCTAAATGGTAAAGCGTGCAGAGGTGCACTTTTTTCCGGATCCTTTGTCTCGCGCGCCCACTTCGCTTTGTGTGCATACAACAAAAGTGACACTTGCCAGCGGCTGTCTTCCGGGCAATTGTCTTTCCAACGACCACGTCGGCTCTATCGAGCTGCAAGTGAGCCGCAGTCACCTATGTCGGCGCGCGATTCGCCTCTTCACAAAGGAATTTTCTCCCTTAAATCTTCCACGACAGCTTCTCTTTATGGATCACGTATAAGAAAAAAAAAAAAGGATTTGCCGCATTCTAAAAAAGATCATGCAAATGATAAAGACGATTAATCAGAATTATTTTAACTCCTTGTTTTACTTTAATTATTAAAATAAGCGAAAAGTCTGGTTACAATATTTTAGTCCGCTCTTTTTCATCTCGAAAACGCTCGAGCATCATAATACATTGCAGAACAAAACAATCAAGAGCCAAATGTGCCGGATTAATTATATATTTTTTTAAGTCATTTACTGGCCTCGATATCGCTCGACGTACCATCGGATTTCCGAGCGGTGTGCTTCGAGCTCCCGGCCGGATTGAGAGTGGCGCGAGCGTAAAAATCACCCGATATTGAATCCTAAATCCCTTCGCCATTTTTCCGGTTCTCTCTTCGATCTCACCATAGGCACGAGTTACTGCGACACGTTGCAGCCGACGCATCCGGGTTTCGGGCGCGCCGTGCCGCGGCGCGGCACACGTGTAAGCGGAACGTACCGTCGACGCACACGTATACAACAGATCGCCGGAAGTAATACCGGATTTTCGGGATAAAATGTTTCCCTATTAATACCTCCGGTGGCCGCGGTACACGCGCACGTGCACACGGCGGAAAATATTTGCCGGCTGATGAAATTCACGTTTCATTATCTGGAGCGCAACTAATTGGCAAGCGGAGGTGGAGCGATATTAGAGTTTTGGCGGTCGCGTGAAAACTCATCTCGCTGTGGGTTTACACCGGGCGGAAAATCCGACGATGATGAGAGAGGACTCGGACGTACAATCCGAAAACTTCCGGACCTTGAATAATAGAGATTCCTTGACGAATTTGAGCGAGCGGCTTTTACTCGGTTGTTACCGTCATCAATTCCGAGTCGGTCCAGGGGGGGGACTTCAACCGGCAAATAACGGACGAGCGTATCTATAGATTGATCGCGCTTTGAACACTCGAACATTTTTGGAAGTACGAAACATTTGTAATCCGAGGGCTTTTAATTTTTTCGAAATTAAAAAAAATAATCCGAACTCAGCCGCACGTTGCCTCCCGCTCACCTGATTTAAATGATCTCTCTATGGATGTTGATTTACTTGCCCGTGCAACGTTGCGAGCGATAAATTAAACTTGAATATTTAAACTGTATATGTTTAATTTGTTAGTCAGTTTCGCTCGCGATGTGATAAGGTCGAACGCGTCATTGATCGACACGCACATGATTTACAGGCCGCCGGTGCCGGATCGGTGCCGCGCGCGTGTGATAGCGAATATCGACCGTCGAGTGACTCGGCTCGCGATAAGAGAGTATTGGCACGGATATTAGCGCGGACACGACGTATACGCATATAAAATTAGTGCGAGATATATGCCGGTCGGTTGAGCCGCGCCAATATCTTTGTTAGTAATTATACGCGGCGGGTAGGAGGGGGACTTCTGGGAGCGCCGCGCATAAATTTAATGTTCTGGAAAGAGGCCGTGATAATTAAAAAATAAAAGATGAAAGGGAAGGAAGAATAGGCAGGAGGCAATGTCGCCGGTGGCCGGCAAATGAGTGACTCGGAGAAAGAAAAGAGAGAGAGAGAGAGAGAGAGAGAGGCGGAGGTGTGGAATTTAATCCGATTATACCGCCAGTATTTGGATGGCCTTTTTTTCTCCCGTCGTGGATCGAGTTCCCGGATTAATTGTGCGATCTCCCTTTCCCCCTATCTCTCTCTTTTTTTTTTCTCTCTCCTATCCTTTATCTTTTTCCCCATCGCGAAACGCGCGCTTCGTTAAAACCGTTATTATTGCGGGATGCACTTCTTTGTCGGGAAAGAAGCTTGCGTGATTGTTTATTAGCCGCTTTTAATCTTCGAAAGAGAGAATGCTATTTAAGTCTTGTCAAATGTCTCCGGTTTTAAAGGCGAGTGAAATTACGTGTACTCGGTAACAGAATATTATCCAATTATATCATTTTTCTTACACAAATGTTAGACAAGTCAAATGTCGACGAGTTTAGTCAAAGGAACTAATTTGCCTTGTAAAGTCTCTTATATATATGCTTGAAAGTCTAGTTTGTAGAAGGTCTATATTGCAGAAAGTCTAATTTAAACGAGTATTAAATTTGCACCGCGAAAATGAATGAAGTAGCCGTGCTAATTATGAACACTTTATCTTAACTTTGTGCGCGAGGAACGGTCCTCTAATTGGTCCTTGAATTAAAAAACCGATTCAAATTTTTCATAATTCGCGCCACGAAGTACATCATTGTTTCGAGAATAAAAATAAAATAAAGCTTTCGAAAAAAAAAAAAAAATTCGCGTTTGTCGGGATAAAAAAGTACAGGAGCGGATCGGGCTTTCCGCTTCCGGCGACCGACTGGCCCGTGCTCGCGATGGTCGCGGCCGATACGAGCGAATTCCACGGCGAGGCCCGCTATCTCGTCCGTAAATCACTGCGTAATGAGTTTAACTTTCCGCGAGCGACAAAGCTGCCTCCGGAGGAGTAAAAATGAGAAACGAAGGAAAACAAGGGTTGCGAAAGAACGGAAGGCTTGCGAGCGCATTGATAATCACTTTTCCAACTGTATTCTGCGTCTGAGAGATTTTTTGAGGGAGGGTTACAGCGAAAGAGAGAGAGAGAGAAAGAGAGAGGGGGTGCCTTCGCGCACAACATCGTCGACGGAGAGGAAGGGATGATTCGGCGAGGGATGATGGCGAGCAAGCGCGTGGATTTTGGGTTGACGAGCAGCGGGAAGGAAGGGGGAGGGCAAATATGGGCCAGGTAACTGGGTCACCCTGACTGAGGGCATTGCTTTTGCCGCCGCGCGACCATCCCTCCTCTATCCAGCCACCCCCTCGTGCCGCATAACAACCCTCCTCCCCTGCCTGTCGGTGTTCCGATCCGATACGGCGACAACGACGTGTCTCTTCTGTCGCAGCTTCGACAGGCGACTACGGCTTTCTTATTTACGATACGTCATTCTGTTCCATCCCTGTCTCGCCCCTCGCGGATGAGTTATTTCCTTCCGTGCATAGTTAAGGGGTTTTTTTTCTCCCCTCTCCCACCTGTCCCCCGGTGCAGCTTGCCGCTGTGACTTTTTCTTTCTCACGTCTGCGAGCCCCTGCTCAATATCTCAATAATCCTTTTACGAGTTCTCGTCGTACTCGTCGTGCGCAGCTCATCGGAGGGTGTTTATCGCAGCAGAAAGGACGATGATTTCCAGAGGGCGGGTTTTGAAAAGGCCCTTTGAAAACAATGCGATATTATTGCAGTTCCTACAGCTGTAAAACAATTCACAGTTCAGAAGACTCTGCTTTCCGTGTATCGGAAGAGACTCGTATAATGAATCCGAAATATGGATTATATTTCTAACCGCGTAATTTTTCTCGAGTTTGTTTCGAGTACGGGTTTATGGACGATCTCTCTGCCCCTTTTAGAGGCTATCCAGAGATAGGGTAGAGATAAGAGGTACGGAAGAGTGCGGAAGAACGTGCTCGCTCGTGGTTTCTTGAGAGAAAGGTGCTGAAGAGGCGCCCGGCTCTTAAGGGCTGATAAGAGCCATCTCGCCATTTTCCGGCTTGCACGCGCGGGGGTGCGTGTTGTTTTCCTCGCGCGCGCAAAATGCTCCCCCTTTCCGTTCGTTTCACATCGCGGACAATTTTATAACCAAGTGGCACTTTGCGCGTGTGCGTCGCGCAATAACCGTGTCTCGTGATACTGCAACGCCGAATTAATACTTCATTTAGACTCCATTTGTATGCACATAAAAGCGACGATGAAACTGAAATAGATAAATTCGCAGATAAAGAGAGAGAGAGAAAGAGAGAGCCGCATTTATTTTACGATATGTTAATTTGTAGCGAATCGGAGTTTCTCTTATGACTGCAATTACGCGGCCTTTTGCCTAATAATCGTGAAGATTACAACAGAAACGTTTCGTCGCCGTATGGCGATCTTTTTATCTTTTTAAATATATATATTTTTAGCGCGATTAAAGGCCGTTCAAATAACAGTTTTAATTTTTAATCTCACCGAAGCGGCGGTTCGTTATCGATTAGACAAGGCCACACGGAACGCCATCGGATTACACGATAACGATTGGTCCAGACTGCGCGCGGATGGCCAGGGAACGGATAGTGGGAACACTCGGAACTTCTGCCTTTCTTTTTCTGGGACACTGGGATTTTCCCGCGCCAATTGCGTTGTCATTTCGTTACCCATTGTGTCGAGGCCTTTGGATGCGGGAAATTTTTTTTTCCAGGTTCTTATAACTCCTTTGGCTTTGTGATTCTCGAAATCACGAATTTCAGTGTCTTCGAACATTTCGTCCTTGCCAAAGGGATGCAAGAAGCCACACGAGAGACGTAGAAATCGATTATTCATTTTATATTTGTATATATTTCTATTAATTAACAGCGATTCTTTTGAAAAATCGCTTAATAATGCAATATATGTGCACTCAAAAAAATTAAAATATGTCGTTTCTGTCTCCGTTTTTGAAATACTGAAGATATATATTTTAGTTTTAAATGGTTTTTAGATTTGTAACACTAAAACACTTAAGGCTGTTAAATATTTTAATTGTAAACGTTTTAGTATTTTAAATTTGAACACACATTTCAAACATTTAAGTATTTTAAAAATGGAGATATAAAGATGGCATTTTTATTATTTAAAAATCAATCAATTTTTTTAATATACAAGCAATACTGTGTATTAACTATAAATGACCAACTATTTCTGTAATACTACGACGTCATAACTCATGAGTGTTTTATTACAGTTTATACATATATTCGGCTAATGCAATCACATTTGTTACGTTGCATAATAGATTCGTTGCAATATTCGTATTCTCCTGTTGCTTGACCTCCTTTTTAGTTTCACTTCAAGTACGTTTTTGTTTAATACATATTTTGAAGCGACTTTTTGCATACGCAATGCGAAGTTCCGCGCTTTCATGATTCTTAAGCGAATCGAACGCACTGTGTAAAGCGTATACTATAAGCGTTTTGTTTTCCACGAATCCTTTCCAGTTTTTGTGCTGAAACGTCGAAAAAAGCTCGAAATTCGCGATTTTTGCTCGTGTTAGAACTTTAAAAAGGCTCCAACTTAAGCTTAAAATACTGAAATTAGAAAAGAAAAATGGCGGCAGAAAAGAAAGAAATTATTCAAAAATTAATTGGTTAAAACCTCGTAATTATTATTGGAGAATACTCGAAAGGAACGGAGGGCGAGAAAAGAACGGAGTGAAGCGACACGAACACGCGGGCAGGGTGGAGGGATGCACGGTGTAGGGATGCAGGGAACTGAGGAGAGGAAAACGGGGTGGTAGATACCGCATCCGTCTGGCTCGTACCAACGCAGATCGTCAGAGGGTAGAAGAGAGAATTGGGTCAGCCGGCTTGTGGAGGGCACTTCAGGTGTAGGTACCTATCTTCCTACGTAGCGGGGCCACCCTGCCTGTACATATCCTAGTGCATCGCTCGAGAGGGTTGTGTAGTGCCGAAAGTAAAACGTATGACAAATTGTCGGCCGCGTTAAAGCGAAGACGTATGCAATCGCGACCTTAGTTCGTGCGAGAATCAAAATCATTCAAATCAAGTAAAAAAAATATTACAAGATATTTTTTATTGCACATCTAGGAAGGGAAGATTATCTTTGATCGAAAAATTATTGTAATTATATTTAAATTTATTTTAAAACGTACTTTGGCGTATGGAAATATTACTGTTTTATAAAAAAACGTGAAAAAATTATTGAATAATTATATTATTACTTATAAAGTTTCAATACTTACACGCAATTAGGATATTAAGAGAATATTCTAATCCAGAACACGAACAAATTTTTGACTAAATTTTTGAAATCTTTTAAAAGAAAACTGTTGCACATTTTTATTTGTACTTTTATTTCTACTACGTATTAGTCTTTAGTAAATTAGTTATCGACTTCAGTATTTTCTGAGAAATTGTGTCAGCCAGCTTGAAAAATATATTTGTTTCAAAATTTATGTAACATGAGATAATAAACTTTTAGCCAGATCAAAATTTGTAGACATTTATTAAATACGTAACAAGATGAGTAAATTTGTGCAGCAGTTGTCTGGAAAAGAATTCACAGAAATAGATAAACTTTTTCGCGCTCTAGAATATCCGTTTAATTCATTTCCGTGCACCGAATTTTTCGTTATAATTCCAGTAATTGCTGACTAATATCGTCGCTACCTCCTCTCCTCGTTTACCGTTAGCGTCGTTTGCACTTCCGCATTTATCGTCCCGGTTATTTCTCGTACCTTCCCGCTTGTCACCCTCTCGTCGACATCGTCATTATGGCGAATATCCTAGAAGTGGCGCGACAGAGGGGTCGGAAATGAGTCTCCGCTATATCGCGAGAAACATTTCTTCTCGAGTATTCTCGTTTGGCTCCTCTCGAAATAAGGAACGGTCGTCTCGGCCAATTTGGAGCCAATACCTTCTTGATAACCTTTGAGAAAACGAATTTGTTTAGCCTTTGTGCTCAGAGACAGTCTCTCGCTGAAACAAATTTGTCTTGCAGCCAATTTTTAGTTTAAATTTTAAAGGATGCTCCGCATACAATGTCAGCGCCGAAATTTCGAAAAGTGTACCGCGTCCTGCCCTATAATTGCGAAACTCGTCTAGACCAACTAGTTTGACTAAATTAACTTTGACAAAACGTTCGCGCTGAAAAGAACCGTCCCGGCGTTCAGCGGAACGCAACTGGATCGTGTGAAATGCAGTGGTACTTCCCGCACATTGCTCGTTATAGAATATCTTCGTCCCAACGCTGCACCGAGTCAGGAATTCGCCGCACTCGAATGAAATTGCGTATTCCGAGCGCAATTTCGATGATGCATCGTACGTAAGTGCGATACTTGATAAGGTCTCAATATCCATAACTCGTTGGAGTTATCTCTCCCGAGGATGGCCGGTCGATATATATATATATTTTTTTTATCGCCACTGTATCCATTTTCGCGCGGTGAATTGATTTTCTTTTTCGGCCATCTTTAATGATACACGCGCGAACGATGCGAATGCTCGCATAATTGGATCTGCGAATTTTTTCCCCTCGCGAAACGGGAATATCTGTTCACGAATTGAAAGAGAAGAACGCAACTTGGTTGGGGAAACGTTTTATTTTATTTCGGAGCACGCCCCACCTTCGGAAGCGCAAACCTCTAAATATCATCTTTATCATTCTTGAGTATATTTTAAGAGCGAGCCTTCCAAGGAAGAGTAATCTTCATATAATCCCAGCAGCGGAACGGAAGAGTTTGAGACATCTGAATTATTTATACTTGGCTTTTAAGGCGGTGCAGGGACCCCCTCGGGACACGGGATGAGGCTCTAAGCTGTACTCTGATTAGCCTAAATGATGAGATAAAATCATCACTCTTTTAAATGTGTCTTAAATAATATTTGCGACGTAGTAAATTGCGCATAATCCGGTAGCGGAGCGAAGTATTTTTTTTTTTTTTTTTTTTTTTTTTTAAGTTGGAGATATCTGCATTATTTATAGCCGGCTTTTAAGACGGCGGTGCAAGGCCCCGGCGGGACACAAGACACAAAGCTGGTACTCTGGTTAGCCTATTTATATAAATCCGACCCTGCCCCGTATAGCTTTGCTTATACTTTTGCTACAATACTTCCTGCTCTCCTTGCTCTCCGCGGAGCTCCCCAATGCGCAACCTTTTCCCAACGGAAAAACAGCGACGACGTTTCAACAGCGTTGCTTTTGACATCCACTCGCCTTTCCCCTCCCCCCCGGGCGCGAGGACGAATTTACACCGGCGAATTTAATGAACTTTCTTCAAGGAATAATGCGAAAAGGCTCAGATCTGTCGGGCGTTTCGAGAACGAGACGTTTACCTTCTTTTTTGGTTGATTTAAACATTCAGATTCCCCGTGGCGAAAGATCAATTGCGTCAATCGAGAGAGGCGCGCTGTTCGACTTTGTTCTCGCTCTCAGCAAAGGATTCATCCGGCGGTGATTAATCGCTTACAGCTCGTTTAAAATCAAAAGATTTCGATAAACGGCGGGCGCGCGATTTAAATTCGCGCCGAGGGAAGACCGACGACAAATTTCGTCGCGGATCAAGTTTTCTCTTCCCGGTATGCAGGATGGATCCATTAGAACCTATATATGTCTCTCTCTTTCTCTCTCTCTCTCTCTTCCTCAGGGCTGAAGGTATAAAAGAAGAAGTTCAAAGTTGGGTAACTTTGAAAGGCAGCGCGCATTATGCAAAGAAATTTTTTTCCCCGGGACTATTTTTTCATCCATCATCCGGAGGCAAGAAGTGCCTGCTATTAATTCGCGCCCATCTTTCCCCGCGCGACATAATCGGACAGTTAGAGGCTAATCCTATCGCGTGAAATCATTTCCTGAATTTCAGCAACTTCATTTCTTTTTGTGCCCTCAAATTCCGAGAGACCATTGCGGTACGTTTAATCTAACTTCGGCCAGTTTTCATGGCGGGGCACTCAGCAGAGATTCCGGGGACAGTCCAGCGGTGAATAAAAGATCCTGCGGAGTCGGTATGTAATTATAGCATACGCTCCCGGAAGGGATGCGCCTCAACGTGGCGCTTGAGGTTCGGCTATGTAGGTCAGACACCGACATCCGCTTTATTGCCTATCCCGGCTGACCTTAAAGATCCTTGATATTTCGACAATCCTCGAAAAACACGTGGGTCGCCAGTCTGTCCCGCGAGAGGCAGCTAATTTGGACGGACGGACAGCTAGATCGACATCGACGTCGATGCTACGCCTGCCTCTTCTTCTTTTTCTTTTTCTTCTTCTTACGCGGTGCCCTTTTGCCGTCAACTTCCGTTTTATAAACGGATCCGATCTATTCCCGTGATCTCCTTGGGGACGTCAAGCGATGGAATCATCTTGCAACGAGCTTTTACTCGAATTTCAAGCATATTCGATTTTCGATATGGCTCGCAATTTTTATTTCAACGTATGCTTATGATACGAGTAAGTATGATACGAATGTATCAATTTGCAATCGATGATCTGGTGATAAAACTCGTAGTCGTTGCGAGAATCGCCATACGTTTTATACACAGAAAAATAATGTAATATAGCCAATAACATATGTGATTGCGGGCTGCCAACTACATAAAATACTCAATACAATAATATTTGCTATTAATGCAAGTACAATGTTGATACTGCAATAGCATACATTATTGTATTGAGTATATCTGTAATTGGCAGCCCGCAATAACATATCTTATTGAATATATTACTTGTTTTTTCAATGTAGAGAAGAGTTTCTAACAAATACGCAATGTTGCCTAAATTGTATCATCACAAATTTTATTACAATAATATTTATGTAAGACTGATAATCACAGCGCTAATAATTTTTTAATATGATTAAAAGTGTACTTATTATGAAAATTCAAGCCAGTTTTATTTCCGTGCTTCTATCTTTTCATTATTGTTATTTGTTAATTATTAAATATTTGCTTCTTTTTTCGATAAATGATTAATAAAATAATTAATGGTTTCTATTTTTAATTAGTTTAATTCATAAATATTTTCAATGGTAATACGATTTAGGAGACCCGCGGGTACGATTTGGGCAACTGATAGTCGCCTAAATCATATCTTTTGCATATGTTGCAAAAAAGCTTATAACTAATTTGTTATTGGTGAAGGGTTAAATATAGTAGCAATAGATACCTGAAACATTAAGCTATATTTCCAACGTTTATTACAAATCAATATCAGATGGGAAATGTAATAAAAAATTGTATATATGTATACTTAAGTGGTATATATTCGACAATTCTTTTTCTAAATCTTATAGAACAAAAAATAAATTAAATATCTTTTAGACTGTAAATAAAATATTTTAATCTTGTTACTTTAAAAGTGATTCACTAACGTAGATTAAATCGAATTATTTTAAAGCAAATACAATTATTATCTCGAAAATTATTGCATTACTGTTTACTCATGCATACGTGTTTAACAATGTTTATTTGTAAAAAAGTTACGTTTTTAACAAACGGATGAAAGCTTTATGTTAATAAGAAAGTACATTAATTGAGAGACTAGATGATAATAGCTTGCTTAATACCCTTGAAGTCGTTAGTTTATCCATTTTCCGCTTTCTTATTTTATGCTTTGTAATGTAGTCGCAATATCTTTCGCTTGCGTTAACCGCATCTTGAATAACACAAGAAAGCTGAAATGTAGAAAAGCGTGTATTAAAAAGTCAATAATACAAAATTTTTTACTTAAATTTTATCGTAAGTTTTTTATTTCACTCAGACTAATCAAGGTAAAATTTCGCAGTGGGAATAATTTGTGTAGAGGTGGTTAGACAAATCTTTAATTTCATTTTACATATATTCTCTCTCTCTTTCTCTGTCGTATTTCTCTGTGTATAATAAAATTGTAGAAAATCGTAGGAAAAGATTGACTAACGGTGCACGATGATCTTAATTGCAGGAGGCGTATAGGAAATGGGTGTGCAGCTCCCTGGTGCCTTACTTTGCTCACGACCCGAAAGAGGTGGAAAACTTGGAGGGCAGCTGGACCAGATTAAGGCCCTGCCGATCCATTTGCCAGACCGTGGAGCAACGTTGCCCCTACTTCCTTCCGGGCGATCGTGCCCCCGCATACCCCACACAATACGCCGGCGAGCCCACTTTTCTTTGCAGAGGTAAAAAAAAAGAAGAGCGAAAAAAAGAAAAGCAAAAATGATAATCCGAAACTAAGGAACAGTTGTCGTTTTGAATTTGATCGAAGCGTCCGTTCAATTCGGTTTATTTTTCCGTTTAACGAGCTAAATCTTGAAGAAGGGTACAAATGTTCAGTTGGCACCCTGCTCGCTTCGCAAGTTTGCGACGGATAGCATGAGACACACGGGCAACCGGTATCCGTCACGCCGCCCGTCCGTCCCTCCTCCTGTTCGCGCTCGCACGACGAACGTTCATTTTGCCGTTCATAACGTAGCGTTAAGTCCGCGGCATAGAAATTTACATGAGGATACGCATAAACGGTCGTTGGAGCGTCCTGCATAAGCTCCGCGAAACAATGCGGGCGCTTTATGCCGGGGGGGGGAGGGGACGGAGGGGAGCGGGAAAGAACCATCCCCCGTACTCGTGTAAATTATTATTGCCATTACTGCACCACGTCGTAATATGATCAATGACATTTCAGGCTCGCGCCATAAACCTTCCATAACAAGTAACACGAATTAACCTTCAACCCTCACTCAGCAGATCGGCTCGTCTCTGTATTTCCGAAACGGAATTTTTTTTGCGCGCAGCGTTGTCGCCCGGCGGCACGATACCGGTCTCTCGCTATCTGACGTGTTGTCGTTCTGCCAGCATGAAACGCTTCACTCACCGTCAGCTCCGTTGACTTCGGTAATCTTGACTCTTTACGCTCGTTGCCACGAATATCCCAATACGACTGCGTTGAAAATCATAAAATAACAGCGACAAGTTCGAAATATAGATATTTATTAAGAGATTTATCAATTGGAAAATTTAATGCACAATGATATAACAATGATTAAAACAATAAACAAAGAAATAAATGTACGTGGCAAGGCAATTATATAATGACACACAATGCAATACCGGTTCATATATTTCTCCGTAAATTGAATTGTAATTTTATACGCAGAGATCTCCTCAATTTGCATCGCCGTGGCAGAGCGCGAAGGGTTAATACATCCGAGCATACACACGGGCGGATGTCCGAACCGTCGAAATACCTCCCCTCCCCCCATCCCCGTTTTTCTTTTTTTCCCCATGAGTCGACGCAACAGTCGTAAAACGGCGGAGGTGCGCGCCGCCGCGTTTGGATATAAACTGCGTTAAATGGGACGCGTGCCGCGCGGTTATTGGAGGATTGGACGCTTTATCGGGCTTTATATTTTTTTTTTTCATCCCTTGCACCCGCGCCCAAGATCGCCCGATGTAATCCCAGCTCGAATGCAATTCAACCCTTCACTTCCCGCTGTCGCATTTCCGTAACAACTAGCGGAAATATTTCTTTCTCGCATCTCCTCTTTTTTTTTCTTCTTTCCTCTTGTTGTTTAAATCTTCGCGGCGCAACGGCGAAATTTTAAAGTTTATATCTGACGTAGGCATGATTGCGAGACGTAGAGCCCTCGAGAGATATATGGAGAGCAGCGCAGATTAAAATAAAGAGCGAATTTAGTTTATCCTGTTATTTGCGATGTTTGTCACAGAGGAAAAAAAACGAAAATCTAATTGACAGATATGATAGGCAAGTTGGCACGTCGCTGATTCGCAGTTCCTCGTAAGAGTCGATTGCCAATTAGTTGCGAACGAGAGCCGTCCTTGGACAGATCGATCTTAGATTAATTGATAATACGGCCTTTACAGAAAGTCTGGCGAGTTGTTGTCAGTGGCTACGTGCCAACTAATCCGCTTTTAATCAACCGGATCCGGGCTCCCCGTGTGCGACAAGATCGCATTGAAAATAATAATGCGCGCGTGCGCACAAAGATAGCGCACTGAAATGTTTACGGAATTGCGACTCTTTCACGGTGTTTTTGTGATGTGATATATTATTTGGCATTATTTTACTTATGTGGTTGTTTTTACCTTCTCCTTCTCCTCTTTCGAAAGAAAAAAAAAAAAAACTTGTCAAGACACAATTAAGTTGAGCTTTATACGTGTTCTCCAAAAAATACACCTCCCGCCGCCTTCTTTCCCCGACGAATTTCCTCCCCGTGGCTGGTGAGAAGAACGATCGTTGTACGCGTTCGTCCGTGCACGAGGTCGTTGGAAAATGCAATGATTTCAGACCCGAACATCCTTGAGACCGGCGAACAGGCCGGAAGGTCGTTGCACGGCGTCAGGGACGACGAGTGCTGCTTCTACGTATGCACCGAGGATGCCAAAGAGGGTATCTGCAGCAAATGCGAGGAGCCGTGGAAACATGGCTTAATCGACGACAGGGCGACAGCGCCTCAGTGCGAGAGCCCCCCTCAGCCTGGTTCTACAGGTAGGCGTGAATAGGGTGATTTCGGAATCAACGAACGATTAAAACAATCGCGACGAATTACAGGAATTCTGGAGAAAAATTCCGTCAGGATCAAACATCTTAATTGTTACACTTTTTATTTACAATTTCAAATAGAGTAATTTACGATATTGGTAGACATTTGAATTTATATTTGAATACATTTGCAAATTGGAGATTCGCAAGAGTAGCATTATCCGTATTTGAATAACCTATTATCCAGTTCTCGATATCGAGAGAGGCCGCAGAATTTTCCGTTTTATTTCCGTTTGATCGATATAATCCACGTCGACGCTCGACGTTATTCTGCCCGCAGGTCCGGGCTCGCAGGCGGGCCAACCGGAAACGTCCACGGACAGCGGCGACGACATCGGCACCGCTCCCTCCTCGTCGAGCACCACGGCACCCTCGACCACCGCCGTTGGTCAAAAGGACACGGCGTTCTGCGGCAGCGGCCGCATAGGCTCGATATCGAGCGCGTCCTCGCCGGGCCGGCCGAGCCCGCCGATTGTCCTTCAACTTTTCTGGCTCTGCTGGATCCTGATCACCCTCCCTGCGAACGCGCTGCAGTTCCACAGCACCGTGTCCTGGAGTCCTTCCGGGTTCTTCCCGCTGATCGGTTCCGGCCTGCACCTTTCGGGCGCGGCGCTCGTCCTGAGGAGGGTCTTCAACGATCTTCGCGTTTCCTTCAGTTCACGCACGACCGGGATCTACCGGCTTGCCGTTGTGCGTTGGCTCCTGTTCGTCCTCGGGATACCCGGCCGGGCGGTGATGAAGTGCCGTTGTCGCGGATGGTGGTGGTGGAGGTCCTGGAGGAGGTCCAGCAGCCGGCACTTCCGCTGGAAATTCCTCCGTCGTTTCGGGGTCGCGTCCCGGCGGTCCGTCTTGCGCGACGTGTCGACCGCCATCCTCGAGCTGTTCCTCAAGTTCGCGGCCGAGTGTCGGTGCCGCGATTGGTGGTGGTTGTGGCGTCGGTGGCGGAAGTGCGGATCGACAGGCGAGCAGTACCACACGGGGCTTGTCCCACGGAGAAAACGTCGGGTGACTCGCGGCGGGATGGCACATCGACGACGCGGCAGAAGAAGAGATCTTTCCAGGGTTCTCAGGATGGACGTCGCAAGTTCGACCAAATCGATATCCAGGAAGGACCCGCCATAGAGCGGCCAGCATCGTTCTCCTGGATAACGCAGGATCGTACGGGTTTTCTTCTAACGCGGGGTATCTCCGCGAGAGCTTGTCTCCGCGATGCTCCAAAATAGCACGCAGACTCGATCGAAGCGAAACTCGATCGAGGAAAACACAGATCGACGTAGCGAAACGTCGGGCGAAACACGAGCAAGTATACGAAGGATCAGGGGATGTCCCCGGGATATTGTACGGGTAGAAAGAACACCAGCACTGCGAGGAGAATAGTGGAGGAAGAGGACAGCGAGGTGCGAAAGGAGGATCCAAGGAGGATCAAGTAAAGGAGCGTGGGCCGGTCTCGTCGACGCCTTCGGTTCCGCAGATTAGAGCAAAAAAAAAAGGGGAGGAAAGGGAGATCAACAAAAGAACAACTTCATCACAAAACAACAAGAACAACCGAGGGAAACGTAATGTCTAGAGCTACTAATAAAGATAATAATACAATAATAATGAATAAAACAAAATAATAAATAATAAATAATAATATAGTTAACAATAATGATAATGATGAGAAATAATAATAAAGATTAAATAATGAAGTAAACGATATAAATATATAAATATATAAATATATTATATATACATAAAAAGAGAGAAACGATTGGAGAGTAACGTTACAGTAAATGATAGAATGATAACGACACAATTATTATTATATATTAAATTACGTTACACACCATGCGAGTGAATGAAAAATAATGAGAGAGGAAAGAGACAGAAAGAGAGAGAGAGAGAGAGAGAGAGAGAGAGAGAGAGAGAGAGAGAGAGAGAGAGAGAGAAAGTGTAGGTGTGTGTGTTCGTGTGAAAGAGAAAGAGTGATAAAAGGAGGAGAAAAAGATTAGATGCAGATTCCGATGAAAGCAGACAGATATAGATACACAAAAGTACACATACACATTGGGGTATAAGTCGTTAAACTCTAATGAGCAACATTAAAGAAAGAAAAACCGTAGATAGGTAGTTTCTTCGGCCAGAGAGGGGTATTTTGAACGCATGGGGGAGGAGTGGGAGGGGGGGGATTGGTATATTCTTATATATAGCTGATGTGGACCTGCTGAAGGGTGAAGGAGGAGGAGGAGGAGGAGAAGGAGGATGTAAAAAAACGCGTGGCACGGGAGGATAAGTAAACACGACGTTATCGATTATAATATGTGTTCGTTTAGATATTACTGCAAATAATAATCGTAAATATTAAAACATAGATCTGTAACGAGAACTGAGTCGACGAATGGAGAGGGTGTATGCATGTGTGTGTATGCATACGTGTATATGCATCTGTGCGAATGATAGAACGCGAGATTGGGAAATAAAAAATAAAGGGAAAGCGTGGAGAGAAAGAGGAAGTGAATGACAGGCTGTGAGAGAAATGTAGGAACGAGAACGTGGAAACGTCGGGCGAGAGTCATCGCGGTGGAGGAAGGGATGATCGCCGCGAAGGGCGCGGAGCGGGGTTGAAGGGTAGGGGAGCGAAAATTTTAGAGTCGACTCTTTTTTTCCCGTTCGTCGCGTCGGGGAAGCGAAAATACGCGAAATCCCGAGAAAAACTCTCAGGCTTCCGTCCTGCGTTCCGCATTTCGATCCTCGGGGTGCATCGCCTCGACGCGAGGCGACGCGACGCGATGCGTTCGATTATCGAGATCGACCATGCGGAAGGCGGTGTCGGCGGTGAACGGAGTGAAGATTGGTCCTCGCGCGAAATCACATTGGTGGATTCGTTTCGCGCGAAGAAATGTCAGGAAGTCCTTCGACTTCCTCTTTAGGCTCGCCGTGATTTCAAGCGTCGTCGATTTTTTTCCCCCCCTTCCGAGTGTTTGCGACAGATTTATTACATTTCGAATTCGAATCGACCGTGCTTTCTCCTTTTACGTCCCTGCACTCCATTCTTCATTTCGTTCTTTTCGTTACTAGTCGCATTATCGACTTTTTTTTTTATTCTTTATTTTGCTCGACGATTTCTCCTGGAAACTCGTGCGTGCGCGCTTGGGATATTTCGAGACGTAACATCTAGGGATGTAGTGTGTCTAAAGATAAGATTGCTTCATTTATCGCGAGGATAGAAAGATTGCGAGTCGATTTTGCAGGGTGGGGACGATAAGAATTAATTGGGCCAACGACAAATTCCAAACGAATGCGGAAGGGAGTTCAGGGACGGTCAAAGTTTGGCTGAGTTACGGAAAAGTAAAGATAAAAAAAATAAAATAAAAATCCTACGAATGTCTCCATCGAATTGAAGAGAGATACGAAGGAAGTAGTTTAGGAAACAAAAGTGTACGAAGTTAAAGCCACTCCGTACGACGAGGGAGGAGGGAGAGGGACGGGGAGGGGAAGTACATCGAGGGGATGCGACCGACGAAAAGGAAGGCGAACGACGCAGCGCAGGGTGTAACGAAAGACTGGGATGTAGGATGTAGTAACCAAAGGAAAGTCGAGTTTTCGAGGGGACGGGTCGTTTCGTTTGTGTAACGAGAGACTCGGTGTAACCCTTTCCCGAAGAAGAGAGAGAAAGAGAGGGGGGAAAAAAACAAGATACCGCCGGAGAGTGTCCAACGGCACGGATGCACACATATACACGCGCATACACATACACACGTACATGCGCATGGAACCACCATCCTCGACGTAAAATAAAACAATAGAGCAAGGAAAGAGGATGTCTTCGATCACGTAGAATAGGGCGCGGAACGAGGGGGACGATGTATTCGATCATGTATTGTAAAATAAGAAGCGTGACAAGAGGCAAGGGGGAAGTTCTCGATCCGCGCGGTGCAACGCGGCGAGAGAGGAAGAGACGAAGAGATGAGAGGGGAGTATATAAAAAAGGAGATCACACGATACGCACAAATTCGCCCACCGCCTAAAGAACTCGTTAATTGTTCGTGTTGTTTCTCATTGTTGAGCCGAGCGAAGCCACACGCGAGGCCGGAGACAGGAGTGAAAATGACGGAGAGAAAAAAAAAATAGAAAGGTAGAAGGACCTCGCGAAAGAGAGAGAACCTCCTGAGAAAAATATACCTGTATATATATATACACACATCTGCCATCGTGGAAGAAAACCTCGGACGGTTTCGATCTTGCGGATCGTCCTGTCCTCGATCTTAGGATCGATCGCACACGCGCACGTTCACGTCGCACATTCACGTCCATACACGAATAAAAATAGACTGTACATACATGCAAAACTCGCGCGTTCGCTCGCTGACACGATCGCATTTTGCACGAGACGTGCTGCGGGAAATGTCTCGCGCGTCACACCTGTTCCTATCGGAGATATAACAGGTGATTTGACTCGAGAAATAACACCGAGACGCCGACGGCTCTTTCTGAAAGGAGGTAATCACCCTCTGCCCTCTTTGGCTTGCCCCCCACCCCTCTTTCTCTCTCTCTTTTTTCTCTCTGCATAGATTTCTCATCGCATTTTCTATCTCATCCTCGATCGCGCAAATCCCGTGGAAATAATTGTTAAGAGCTTCTCTATCTCGATCATTTATCTTGGTTTTATACGTAAAAGCACATTTCGTTCGAATTTTTAGTTTAATAGAGATTTAAAGAGAGATACACACACAGAGAGATACATTATTAACAATTATATTTATGTTACAGTAATTATTCACACCTTTGGACTTTTTTGTGAAGAGAATAGAAATTGAAATGCTTGTCATTATTATTATTGTTTAATATCTATCAAATTGAACAATATCTCAAATGTAACATTTAGCCGGGAGAGTTTGAAATAAACGATCGGACAGTTTCACAGTCTCGTTAATAATTAATACTGCATAAATTGCCCGACAGGCAAATACGGTCTAATTACGCCGAAGAGGCGAAGCTCCGAAGAGTATAATTTTGCAATCAACTTCGATCCACGCGAAAAGCTAGAGAATGAAAGAGGATAGAAAAGCCGAGTCGCGCCTTCGTGCTGAGTCAGAACGTCGTGCTTTGATTAATCGTCGTCGAATCCGATTATAATCTGTTACGCCACGGTTTCAAAAAATTGTTGCAAGAGTCCAAAAAATTCATTTATCGCGAATTCTTATTTTAATTTGGAAAAAATCTGTGGCGACAAATGGAATCGAATCGAGAGAGTCAAGAGCCAAATCCATAAACTAATTATTCTTCTAATTTCTAATTTATAATTTTAGAAATTTATTTTTTTCTTCTAAAAGTTATTTCCATGTTAACAATTTTTTCCAATTTCTCTTAGCTTTTTATATGTACATAAATTTTTATACAGAAAATATAACATTTCTGTTAGAAGTACTATTACATTTTTCAGTGAAAATTTTATATTGCAAGGCAAATTGATACATATACATAGCTCTAATATTAAAAATTATATTTATTACACACGATATAATTTACTTATTACACACGATACAAGTTTATTTATTTACCACATAAATCAAAGTTTTATTTAAATTTTTCTAAAATTTGAATATGTTTATCATCTCGAAAAAGCCGGATAATAAATTGTTCGGGAACGTAACTGTGGCAAGTTAGTATCTGCATTTTACGTACGCATCTATATTCATGTAGACATAAGTGCATCATATGGGCGCGGAGAAAATGCCGGGCGGAGGAGAAATTGTTTCGGGGTGAGTTACGATCATCCATCCCGATCGACCGTTTTACTATTTACTCAGTCTAGCGGCGATGCTAAAGAGTTTGCTCGTTTGTACCTACTTTTAAATTATAAAAATTATAAACGCGGGTTGCGCAAGAAAATGCGTGGTGTATATAATTGGAAAACAAATTTAATTCAATTCCATTTCGTTTATTGTGTACTAACGAAATTGAACGACATGCAAAGTAGGCAAGTACACAAAAAAGGTGAGGTTAATTGCGTGCCGCACGCAAGTAAAATCCGGGAAAATGTTGCGACGTTTATTGAAGAACTTAATCCAATTGTACATCCATCGTAATTAGTTTTTTTAAGTAACAAGAATGAACCACTGTTTTAACGAGACGTGCATTATGAAATTAGACATGTAACGTTATTTCTGTTCTGATTAAAAAATCTCCATTTATAGATATAAATATTTAAATATTTCATAATCACAGAAAATATAAATATGCTTTCATAAATACCATGTGTGAGTTTATATATATATATATATAAACAAAGTTATATATATATATATCTATACATATAACTTTGAATCTTGAAGCATTTGCAGACTGATAGTCGGAATCGAACCTGGAATCCACTGACTACAAGTTGGATGTTTTTACTCACAGCCACTCGTCCCAACTATTCCATCGAGGATTAATCGTGATGAAAATTCTGATCATTTTACCGCAGAAATTTCTTCCAGTTAAGGAATACATTTCGCCCAATAGATTATAACGTCTGAGGTCTGTGCGATAAGAACTAAGCAAGAAAATGGGAGATAAAAGCGAATGGTACACGAGTGGATAAATAGCAAACGGTGAAATAGAGTCATCGCTACACAGGAATACCAAAAGAGAGAAAGGCAGAGAGAAACGGAGAGGGAGGAAGTAGAGAAGGAATGAGCGAGAAGAGAAAAGGGAGGGTGGTCATTGTCATCATCGTAATTGCAGGAAAATAGGGTGTGTCCGTCGCACGTCACGGGGCAGAGAGGCAGAGGGAAAGGCGGGAAGGAAAGAGGCGTCCGGCTTCACGCGCGTGTTAATTATGTTGTTAAATATGTTGTCCAATACGTGATTGTTATTCATTTACACTTATAAAAATAGAAATACGAAAAATAAAAGGACATCTAAAAGGAGATTCGTATCCTCGTCGCGAAGAAAGAGAAAGAAGATATATGTATAAATAATATAAATATATAAGAAAATATATAGACATATAATACTATAGATGTATAAACAAAATAGCGAACACAGGAATAAGGAGTTTCTTGGGGGGGGGGGAGGTGGGGGAGAAGGTAAATAGAGAGATAAAGCAAGAAATGAAGGAATCTTATCGATCACGGGTGATCGAGAGTTTTCTTTATCCCCTCGAGAGTTTCCCCTACTTTCGATTTTCTTTCGCGCGTGATTGCATGTAAATACGTATACATCCGCGTATACACGCCTGTGTGCCACACGTATGATGAATATACTTGGCTGTGCGTAGGCGTGTGTATGTATGTATGTATGTATGTATGTGTGTGTGTGTGTGTGTGGTGTGGTATGTGTGTGTGTGTGTGTGGGTATGCGTGTAAATTAGAAAAGAGATGTTGTTTACCGAGCGGCAAACGGCAACGAACGCGTGCATGTGTGTACCAAGCGAGGGACGAAGAAAGCGAGAAAGAAAGAGATATTGCAGCGCCGTGTATGTGAGTATAAGCCGGGATGTGAGAAACGTGGCGAACGAGGTGGAGGTAATCGACCAGGAAGTCCTTCGGATCCGCGCGCGTTTAACTCTCGCTCTGGACTTACAGATGTACCGGGAGAGCTCCTGATATCGAAGCCGATAAATTGCGTCCCGCGGTGTCCGCGATGTCCGATTTGTTCTGAAATTCCTTGGGCAAATGCGCCACGGTAGTCGAGGGTTAAGTGGACAAGTTTCGAGAGGTCACGAAGATCGAAGAGCCCTGGCAGCCTCGTAGCGGGGAAATTTACGCCACCCAGTCCCCGGGACTGGGTTGGACTCTCTCTTTTTTTTTTTTTTTTTCTCTCCAATCTATCTTTGCCGCCGATCCTCTTTGCGGGCGATGGATGTTAAAGAAACATGTCGATCGCACGTCAATTTACCGATATGGGATTCGCACCCTCCTTTCTCTCTCGTCTCCTCTTCCTCTCCCGATATTTTCCATCTTCCTCCCTGTTACCTCGCTCTGCCATCTCGCTTAAAATATTTTTCTAAATTCCATCGGTAAAGAGAACGTCGATCGCGCGCGTTACTTTATACACATACAGCACACACCGATACGTCCCCTTCTTTCTTCGTTTCCGTTTCCCTCATCTCTCGCTCTCGATCGACAGGTCCATTTAAGGACATCAAGGAGAACAGGGAAGAGAGTAGGACGTGGCGGTCCTGCGGTCGTGGCTCGCGCCGCAGACCGGGAATTCCGGGTCCTGGTCCCGGTCACGGTGACACTTCCCGTCGCGCTGCAAAACCGCGTTGCACCAGCCGCTCGTAGCCGTAGCTTAATGATATTACAGTGGATAACGGTATTATAGATAATTCGACACGGACTGGCCCCGCCATGGCCGACTACATTCGCGTTAGGTTCCCCCCTTTCCTTTCTATTCCCTTCCCTTTTGAGCATCCTTGCGCATCGAACGGTCCGCAATTTCTATCAAGTTTTTTCTATCTGCAGTTTCAAGAGTATAAGTCATTTAAGCAATGTGATTAAGATCTAAATATTTAATTTTTGGAATTGAGGCTGTTTCCTGAGTAATTTTTCTTATAATTTGATTGACAGATATATTCAATTTTCGTCCAACTCTCTTCGACATATATATCTTAAAGAGTTTAAAGAAAATTGAGTCCTTCTAAATCAAACGGCTGAATTATCCTTTGTATCTGTTACGATATTGTTTGCCACCTTGAGCCACGTCTACGCAGTACGAACGGCAAATGACGGTGCTGTCTCGACACAGTCCTTGATTAACGGCAATTAACTAACTGCACCGTGGAGCAAACGAGGAGGGGAACCGAAGGGGACGACTTGGCAACCGTCTCGTTGCTCTGAAAGTGATTGAAAAGCAGACGCGAAAAAGCACGGAATGACGTGGAACAACGTGCGCAGCATCTAGAGAGGAGGCTCTCTGTAGCCAATGTCTACCGCATAGTTGTATACGTGTGTATAATACACCGCACGTGTACAGGATGCCTTATCCCGAGTTCCGACGTCGCATATATCTCCGAAAGTCTTAACGGGTCTTGAGCGCCAGAGGCACTCTGAGTGAATATAATTTAAAGCCTACACACGTGCCTTTGCGCTCAAAGACGTTCAAGACAGAAAGAGAGAGAGAGAGAGAAAGAGAAAGAAAATGTAACACCACATGTAAACGCACAAAGGGTATCTATCCGGAAGAAAAAACCCGATAGAGTGTTCACGAAACCCAAATCACCTGCCCCTCATCGTCCTTCTTATCTTTAATACGTCTCGAAATGTGCGACTTCGGAGCTCGAGGCACGGTAATCTGTATCCTCTCTCATACGGTTATATAATATATTTTACATATATTTTGTGTGTGTGTGTGTGTGTGTGTGTGTGTGTGTATGTGTATGTGTATGTGTGTGTGTATGTATATACATAGAGAGCGATGTCAAGTAGGAATACATGAGTCTTAAAAGCCCTCGTAGGTATGTGCGATTTAGCAAGAATGAAAGGGGGGGGGGAGGAGTGTGCATGTGAAGGAGAGTATTACGTAAGGGAAGAGTATTATGTAAGGGCAAAAAAGGGGGGTAAATCGAGGAGAGAGAAAGAGAGGGACGGGGAGCAACTCCGGCGACCTTCGATCGACGCCGCGATACGCGAGGTCAGGAGAAGATTGTGCATAAGCGGATCGATGCTAATTAGTTTATTAATTATTTACTCGCGCGTCGAGCTTGCGGATGGCGCCAAATTAATCATCGGTCTTCCCCGTAACGTAGAAATTTGCGGGAATTTGCTTTGCTGGCCCGCCTGCATTCGTATAGCGCACGATTGTTTGTTTACCCTCTCAGCGTGCTATTAACGCGTTAAACGCCATCAATTGCAACTTTTTGTCGCGGCGAATCTACAGTACGGTTTATTTTTAATCTACACGCGCTCTTAATGCAGAATTGAATCGGAATGGAACGTCGATATCTGTTTTTAAGTAGTGTAAACTTATGGGAGCGCGGAAAGTCAATCTACTCGTAAAGTTTCTCTTTGGAAGAGGAACACGCCGTCGCTGAGAATCGCTATAAAGTATAAAGTTTGCGAAATTCATTCTGCTCGAAAGTAGTACGACATAATGCACATTCGTGAAAAAAAAAAAAAAGATGTCAGACACGATCTCGTGTAATGGGAGACGTGATCGTTCAAAGCGCGAGACATGATTTTCATGTAAAAATGAAATCCCTTCGATCCGCTTGTAATTGGACGCGCGAGTACAGCACGTTCTCTTCTCGTAGATATCGATATCCTTCAGGATAGCTTTGTTTGGCGCCGTCGCGAGTGACACGTTCATCGACGAGCAGTTAACGATTTAACGCTGCTGATTTTTGTCTTTCGTCTTTGCGACACCCACCGCGAGGATCCTCTTTATTATCACTTATCATCATCGTCATCGATCACGTCGATTGACTTCCGGTTGATTTCCTCCTCGTCGACGTGAGAAAAAAACGATCGAGACCTCTGGAAAATGATAAGCAATGTCTTCGGACCAGTCGATTAAAATATTTAAAAAGAAAAATGCGATGGAAAAAAGGGGACAAAAATATATACGAGGAAATCGCAGTGCGGTGCGAGGGACTGCACTTTACCGCGTGTGCAGTGAGAGATTTGCGACTGGGGAAAATCCAGGAAGAAGAAGAAGGTACGGGTGGGAGAGAGGAGAGCGAATGAGAGATGTGAAAAACTCGTTTCGCAGTTTTCTGCGTTATGCGACGCGAAGAACGCGTCGACTACGTCTATACAATGCAGACTAAGGTTGTATTACGTCTATTTTTAGAATAACGAAGGAATTACAGATTCTACATTGAAATTGTTATACAAACAAACTTCACGACGATTTTCTGTCTGACAAAAATTATTTTAACAAGTAGAAATGTGCTCTAATAAAAATGTATCAAAAAATAGTGATAAAGCTCTAAATATTTTATATAAGTATTGTAAGTATTTAAAATGATTTATGTAGAGTTTTATTGCGATGCAGAGATTAGGTCTGGCGATAAACAAAATTTATTAAAAAAAAATTTTTTTTATTTACAGACAGCCAAGCTCAGAATTGGAATAAACTTTTGCATAAATTGTCTTGAAATATTAAAAAATGCTTAAAATATGGATGCAGGTTTAAGATTTCTGTTGTTATTTTTAAAATTTTAGTGGTACAACGATAAAAAATAATAGAAATATAATAAACTATAAAAATGTATTGTTTAAAAATAGAATGTTATAAATACAACTTTTATATGTATGTAGCTTATTTGATGCATGAACATTATCATATTTGTAGAGAAATGGGTGTAATACATTCTTAAAGTCTCGTCCCGTGCGCGCGACGCACTTCGGGAGAGGGGGGGGCAACTCGCGCACGAATTGTAATTCCGCGCGAGTCGCAATTTGGCAGCTCCAGCGCTGCCGCAAGATACAGTCGTATTTATTAAATACGTCGCGATGTGCCGCCCCCCTGAGAAATACCAAATCGCGACACGCGGAGCGCGGAATGTTGATAATTTCGCGGTTGTTACGAAATACAAACGGGTAGAACAAAGTAAAGCCAGAACGCTACGTGGCGACAAGCCGTTTCATTAGGAGGCGACAATAGATTCGAGATACAAAATGTCGAACTTACACATTCTTAGCTTAGGGATTTTTTCAGTGTGCTTTGCGGTTACAAATTGGACGTAGATTTCTAGCGCGATTGTAGCGTCGATTTTATCAGTTCTTCTTTTCTTACGATACTCTATGCGCAAAATGCCACGGTGTGATAGCGACTGCAGCACTCGCTATGAACCCCGGTTTTCCCCCACCCTTCCCCTCCCTCCCTCCCTCACGGTCCCTCACTCGAATAATTTGCATTCCGCTTCTCTCGCGAGCGCCGCGAGAGAGAGGGAGCGGAATTAATATCCCGCCATTGTTCTCTCTCGCGAGCATCTCTCCCATCGGATACAGCCTAATGCGCGCGATTCGTAACTCGACTGTTGAAATTTTAATCACATCCAGCTGTGTTATCCCGCATTGTCTGTTGCCACGATTTCCGCGATAAAAACGCCGAGACAACTCGCGCGCGTTCGTTCCATCCACATTGTCTTCTCGTCGAGCGACGGTTCGAATATTTACGACGCGGTTTTACGACGACTCGAATGCGAGTTCTTGTGGAAGTAGTATAGTCAGCGGATAGGTCCAACTCTCACAAATACCAGGCTCCCCATGCAAAGGGGATCAAGCGCCAGTTTGAACTGTCTTCGACTGAGAGAACGTTTTGGGAAATAAAAATATGTAACGAGGGGAGAGAGAGCGCTGTATATTCGTATTCCGGAAGAATCCAATAGGCTGTGACAGTTAATACCAGTGTAAATATTGTCGCATTACGCCATAAATATTGACGGAAAATATTGTCACATCTTCCTTCCTCGGGGAGGGCATTAGCAGCTTACTTCTTGATTTTATTGGAGAGGTGTCTCCTTCTGGTTATCTTTATATAAAATCCGCTGAAATTGTGCTATATACTTGAAATTTCCCTCCCCCTCTTTCCCCTCGAGCTACACTGTTGTAATAAAAGTACAACATCGCGTCGCGTTGAAGCGGTAAAGAAAGAAGGTATCCACGAACTTCCTTCAAGCGCTCGAGGATCGCGAAGGATTTGTCGTATTGAAGCGGGACCTCGAAGTTTTTGGGCTTCTATTTCAGACTTTATTTTTTCCACTCGTCTCATTCCGATGAATGGCAGCAATCGTAGAGAACCACGGTCACATTCACGCACGCGATGCTTCTAATAAAAAATTTCTATAGTACACCTCATTTTTTCTCTTTTGTGTTTCCCATTTTCTTTCTCAAGTTTTTCCTGGTTCTTCCATTTTGCCTCTTGTCATCTTAATTCGACACGTGCAATTAATTCCTCCTTTACTTATGTAACATGCCAAACGTTCTCGTAATATTATATTTCTGGTTAATTCTATCTTGGCTGCTTCTGTTTACCTTATCGGATTTTTTTTTAGTACAAAAAATATTCTCTCTTTTGTTAGATCTTTTTTACCTTGTTACTTATTGCTCTTATATTTTCTATCTGCCTTCTGATATCCCAAGCTGAAAAAATCTCAGGGCAGAAAATAAATCGCTATTCTGCTCCTCTTTCCCTCTCGCGGGTTAAAATTCTCATTCAGATTTTTACTCCTCCGTGGATTACCTCCCCCCCTTCCCCCCGCAGACCCGCCGTGAAAAATCTATTATCTCGAGCGCGACATTCCGATGCGTATCGAGCAAAATGGTCGTAGTTTCGCGTGTGCGACCATTCTTGCGGTTCTAAAACGTCGCTCTCATTACGATCGTTACGCGTATCGCGGCGGGCAATTTCTCGATAAATAATCGCCTCAACATTTTATTGCCCAAGTCGTAAAACACGGCGACGTGAGATACATCGGAGATGGGCGAGAAAACACACGTACCTTTACGGGGCTGTTTGTTAATAGGCGTGTCTCGCGAGCGGGCAGTATTTCCGAGTCGATTCTCCCCTGATTAAAATGTCAAGGTGTTACTACGCTTTAAATCATACCGATTGCATAAAACAGCGTTACGGCGTTACTTTCGCGGTGAGGAATTCGCTTTTCATTTCGCGCATAAAGACGCTCTCGGTCTCCCACGAGAACCAGCCGTCGCATCATTTCGCGCTCTGAGGTTTCAACAATCGCGCCAAGAACAAGAAGACCGATTCGTTATCGCTCTCCGCGACCGCGAACGCGCCCGGAGACTAATACGAAAGTTGTTTGAATCCTTGAAAAATGGCATCGTTACATTTTTATCATCGAGTGTCATCGAATCTCATAAAGTCGCCGCGCTTTCGTAAATAGAGTCGAGATCCCTGCTCTCCCCCAACTCGGACATATAATAAAATTCCTCTGGTCGGGGACGCGCGATCGTGCTTTACGTTCCGAATTCATACGGCGCGACACTAAAACCGCAGATTTGATCGACCAACGGCGTGGAACTTTAATGAATTGTCGGATCGATAGACCGAAATAGCGGGCACTCGTGTGGAAGAGGTGCAAGAGGAAGTGTACAAATAAAGGCGGACGCGGTTAATAAAGGAATTGCAGGCGGGGTGACAGATATAAAGGAAACGAATGTATAATGACACGGGAAGAGTAGGGAAACTGATTAGCCAATAATTAATCACGTTGCTGAATAATAACGTCCGCGACATCGCTAACGGCGAGCGAGATATGGCGAATAGAGACGTACAACATGACCGCGGCGCCGTCGACAGGAACTACGTACGAGCGCGGTAATGGAGAATAATGGAGAAAGTGCGCACGACGACGCAATCTTCTTTTTAGAGTGTAGAGAAAGAGAGAGAGAGAGAGAGAGAAGGGGGGGGGGATCGGAGGCAAAGGCGCGAAGGAACGAAGGAGGATACATCTTTCGGCGCCGAGGGTTAAACGCCCTTGATATCTCCCGGAGATCGGGAGGTCCCGGCAAGGCTCCTCGCGCTCTCCCCCCCCCCCCTCTCCGTCTTCGTCATCCGAACCACCATTTTTTTTTACGAGCCCGACAGGGTCGCGCGCGAGTCCCGAAAAACATCCCTGGCACCAGCCAAGTTTCGGATTACCTATTCTATGTACGACGGTCTGCTCTTCTCTCGCTCGCTCGCTCGTTCGGTGGGGGTTGCGTTTTACGACGCGTCACGTGCGAAACGAACGAGCGAGCGAGTCCACCCTCTCGACGCGAATCATTCACCCGGGCGTTAAAATAATAACGGCAATAAATCCCGGGCGGAAGGGAAGAATGGTCACGGTAGAGAAGAACGCGCGCGCCGCGAGCAGAGCGACGAGAGAGCGAAAAGGGGTGCAAGGTAGTAGTCGAAAGAGACGAGGCGAAGGAGAAGGCAGTGGCGGCTTAAGGGTTGCGAGAGAGGGTGCGGAGAGCGGTGGCGGCGGCGGCGGCGGCGGCGAGGAGCGGGCTCGGCAAGGGTGAAAGAGTGGTGGTAGGTAGGTCGGAGGAACCAGAGTCGGGGGACCGGTCGGGTTTCGGTCGTGGCGGTCTCTCTCTCTCTCTCTCTCTCTCTCTCTCTCTCTCTCTCTCTCTCTCTCTCTCTCTCTCTCTCTCTCTTGCGGGAGGAACGACGGGAGGGTGGACAGAGGAGGCGAGAGCGAGAGAGAAAGGGAGAGAGGAGACTAGAGTACGTATTGATCTCACACACACACATACACACCTACACAACCCACACACACAGGCTCACTCGGCACACAGCGTCCGCATAAAACAGGCCACCGTCGCCGACGTCGTCCTCGACGACGCCGACGTCCACGTCTTTGCGTCCTGCATTTTTGGAGATCCTTACGAGGCTGATTTCTAATGAGAGACAGACCTCCTACTGTAGGGAGGCGAGGCACGCGCGGGCGCGAGAGAGAGAGAGAGAGAGAGAGAGAAAGAAAAGGAGACGGAAACGAAGCGAGAGGAAAAGAAAGAGAGGGTAGTTTTCACTTCTGAATTGGTCAGCCTCTCGAATCAATAGATTTGATTTGATTTAACTCTTAACTGCTGACGCGGACGATCCGGCCAGCTCCTTTACCTCTCTTTTTTTGCGCTCGTCCATTTTCTAATAAACTTTTTTATTGATATATAACGAGGGAGAGAAAGAGAGAGAAAGAGAGCTCGGACTTTTCTGTTATCTAAGTCTAAGAGCGCTCGTGGAGATTCCTGTAACGCTCGACGATTCTTTCCGGATTCTTTTGACAGCGTTGTAGTCTGCAAGATTGTAATGGACTCGCGTTACCAGTTAAGAGTCTAAAGCTTTGTAGCTTGAATCTAAAGTAATCACGGGAGAATAGAATAACTACGAGTTAGTGAACGTTATCTTCCTGTTTCGCTTCGCTAATTTCGATGTATCGACCCGGATGTGACATCATTAAATTACTCGAGAGACAGATCTAATAGGATTTATCTGGCTTACACCTCAAACTAGTAATCAGATGTTTTTTTCAACATCAATTTAGGTAATTTCGCCTGGAAACTAATTCCGCTCACCGCGTCGCCCGTTTTCTTCGGTTAATGATATCGTCTTTGCTTCTGTAAACTTCGTTATTCGTGATATTACCGCGGCCGACCCAGTTGCGAGGGATCCCGAGCTGGAGCGTAAGGCGGTAGGGGCTGGGGACGCGGGGGAGGGCCAAGATGGAGGAGGGAGGGTCGCAGGAGCGGTCATCTCGCGGAATTTTCGACGGTAACCGCGCGATTGCTTTGACGCGCGAAGAAGTAGAAGAAGACGGCAGCGAAATGTCCCGGCCTCAAAGGGTATCCTAATTTTAGATTAAACGCTCGTATTCCGCTTTTCATCCCTCGGCTTTCCCTCCGCGGCGGAGATGTGCGGGAAAGCGGACCGAGAATAGGAACCGGGGAGAGATGGGGGTTAACGCTGGGGAGCCGCGAATGTGCGCGAGAGTGAGTCGAGCGACCTAAAATTCAATTTCACGCGCCGCGGCTTTTCGTGGCTGCCGCCGCCGCCGTCGTCGTCGTCGTCGTCGTCGTCGGCGCGATGTGTGCCGCCGCCGGCTGTTCCTGCACTTTTTTCCGAAAATCTCGGATGAATGCGTCCCGCGCGCCGAATGTCTCGTCCGGGTCTCGACAAGTTCCTTTAAATTGCCGACGAATTTTCGATCGAGCAAGGAAATTTCCCATTAAGCGACAAAAGTCGTAATTTCTTTAAAGAAACTTTTTTTAAGTGATTGAAGCTATCAAAATAATCATACAAATTTGAGTTTGGTATTCTCTGACTAACGGGACGCAGTTGGAATACGTGAAATGGGAAAATTTTTTGTTGATTCGCATTTTATTTAAAGTTCTATTTGGAATAATATTTTATATTCTATGACCTATATATATATATAAGTGACAGATTTGCGTTGGGATAAAATATTTATATTAAGAACCTTCAATTTCGATTCTGAGAGCAATTTCATGTCGCAGCGAAGTTTCGCGGCGCGAGTTTCCGTGTATCGAGGATAGCGGTATAATGCAAATTCAACGAAACTTGACTGTCATCTTCAAGTGGTCCATAGTCCGATTAATAATAATTCCTTGTGTCAGACTTGGGAAAAATTATGACGGCGCGTTATTACTTTGTCGAAGCTCTGTACCTCCGAGCAATATTGTGGCAAGTTGGAGGAATAAAAATTTCAACTCTTTTGTTGCTACCCAGTCAAAATTATTTTTTTTTTGTAATCCTACATTTAGAAAAATATACAGTGAATAATCGCCGTGAATATCCCTAATATTATTTTCATCTTTAAAACTCTTACTCGTATCGTTATTCGAAGTAAACTTGCGTATCGAAAATCGTCGTACTTATTTGTCGGACAATTGCGATTCTTCGCTCTAAATTTTATAAAATATTCGCTCTGAATATCAGCGAAATGATATTCCCCGGGACTTAACGCTACAGCTCCGAGGTACGAAATCTTTTCGTTTTCGCGCACGGTCGGACGAGCACGGATGACGAGCGGATTTCTCTCGTTTCGACGAGGCCGGAAACGACGAGGGGGAAAGGCGCACTCGGTAAATACTCGTTGCGGAGTAATAACAGCGCTGTCCGCGGATTTCATAATACTCTACGTTATTGCGAAAGGTGTGGTACGCGCGGGCCGTGCCCCGGTCTTATTATCGCTATTAGGTGTCATCATAATGTCGCCCTCGCGATACAATGGAGAGCACGATATTCTCGCCGCGCGTTCTCCCAGCGGCGTAATCACGTAAAACTTTTACCACGATGGCCGCAATATATACGCTGTTTAGCTTACAGAGGTTTAATGTAAAAAAAGCCACTTTAATCTCTCTAACTAATTGTCCGACTACAATGTTGCTTACCGCGCTTTGTTTTAAATTCAATAGAATTAACAGACGGTCATATTCGCCTTGGGTGAAAACCCGAATGGAAAACGAAAAAAGACAAGAAAAGTCGGTGAGTGTTACAGGCAATGGATTTCTAGATACCTGCAGGTTTACGTTTGCGGATGATTGATCGGTCCGTCGAGGAGAAATAACTGTTAATTCAGGTTTAATAAAGTAATCCCGTCAAACTTATTACATCATTGTCAAAACCTTTAATCTGACACGCGGTTTTTACGCTCATCTTCTTATCGCCTCTCTCGCCCACGGTCTACTTCATTAATCACAGCGGATCTCCGCTTATCCTGATTTTATCAATCAGACAGAGATTACGCTCAGCTGGGTTAATAATTATGGAACGAGCATTGATCTTCCGGTTCAGCGACTAATTCAGCGCTCGCGTTGACCGCGTTGTTCTATCTCTTTCGCGAGCCCATAAAGTCGACTCGCAATTATTAATGTGAACCTCAACGCGAACGTCGAACAGTCACGGGAGAAAGTGAAAGCGATTCGATTCGAATTTCCATCGGATTCTCGGGGTGGGGGAACAAGGTGAGGAGAGAACTTTGACACTTTCTTTACGAATCGTCGATTCTCCGAATGGGAAGCGCGTATCATACTCGGTACATTTACAGATACACAATGAAAAAGGAATCGCATTCGCGAATCAAATCTCAGAAATCTAATCGGGAGCTGATGATCAATTTCTCGTTCGGACTACGCGTGCACGTGTCTAGTGAATGTAGAAAAACGAATGACTGTGTATGAGAGAGAGAAAGAGAGAGAGAGAACGAATGGAAGAGAACGAGTGAGAAAGAGAAAGAAAAAAAAAGAGCCACTGCCTTAGCGACAGCAGGATCCGTTAGCAACAAGGCCTTAGAAAGTAACAAACCAGAAACATAATTAGAGTTAAGTAAGTCTGTTGTTGTTAACAAAAAAAAAAGAAACAAAAAAGAAGAAGAAGAAGACGGCGGAGAGAAGGAGGACCGAGAGGAGCGGGGGAAGAAGGAAAAGCATGTGCACTTGCAATTAGTGAGGGAGGAGCGGACGGACGAAGATGTTGAAGGATTGTAAAACTAATTAGCCACCATTGTATCTAAGCGCGTAACACGTAAATATATATATAATGTGTATTATATATATATTATACCTTAACCCCTCGTGTTGTGTGCCCGTTACTTAAGTAGGCCTCTTAAAGCGTAGTTTAACGTAGTGTGTACATATATATTACATATGCTTGTCGCAAAAGAAACCGGGTGTGACAGTGAATTGGAGCGAGCGCGCGGGAGAGAAAGAGAGAATGTGCGCGGAAGGGCCGAAAGCGAGGGTGGGAGAAAGAAGGGCGGCGAACAAGCGAGAGAGGACGACGAATTTTCGGAGTGCGATATCGAAGGAGCGTCGAGGCGTTCGGAGAAACGACGACGCGTTTTCATCTTCCACAAACAGACTTACATCCTCTCCTTTTAATCCCTTTACTGTCTCATTAAAGTACTGACGTCCGACGATTTTTACGTTTGCTGCTTTACCGCGTTTAATTCCTCTTTTTAAAAATCTCAATTAATTTGACGATGACGTCGGTCTCCGGGTCGTTGAAAAGCGGCAAAGCGATCGGTGCCGCAAAAATCAAGGGTTCCCGTCGAAATGTAACACGTTACGAGAGTTGCCTGAGCGTTCGAGCATCGACGAAACCGCGGCCGAGTCCGATTTTGAGTTTGTACGGCAAATTTGCAAATGACTATATTGTGTGCACAGTCGGTAGCGTAGCTGGTTGTAACTGCTGCAACGAGAGAATGGAGTATATTTGATTACAAAACACGGTTAAGGTCTTATTTAATAGAGCGCGCGCGCGCGAGAAACTCTACCGCTGAAAATTCACGTCGACACCCCGACCGGAGGGCGGCCGGCTCTCAAAACAGGGATTGAATTTAACACTTTGCACCCTCGTCGACGCGACAACGTAACGTCGTCCCTATGATAATTGATGCTAACTTTACGGAAAATTGTGCAAAAATGCATACGTTGTTACTTTAATAAGAAGGTTAGGTCGCAATTTATTACGTTCCCTTCACGTTTTTCGTTCGTCAAAATTGATTCCCTGCGAATTTCGATGAATCGCAATAGCGCATTTATTAATTGCTGTGCACGAGTTTAAATTATGTTAATTTTCTAGTTATATTAATGTGGAAATTAATGTCTTTGAAATACGAAACGGGGCTTGTGTCGCAAACGCAGGATGATGCGCGATCGAGATTTTATCGGTTTCGCAGATGTTTGACGATAAAGCAGCTCTCGATGCCGCCTGTGTGATCGTAGCCATATAAAATTACTGATTCATACTCCGGAGACTATTTGCAACTGATTAACACAGAGGAAGTCATCAGGGATTTCATTCAATACTCGTTGCAATTGCGATATTCTGTTTACTCCTGCTTGCTAATTGAACAAATAGTTAAACAAATATATTAAATGGCTCGTATAAAACTTAACAGATAAATGAGTGTAAAAGGCTAATAAAACGAGCAAATGTTATATAATAAATGTCAATTTAATAAAATTATATATTTAAAATACACTGTGGAAGTCACGGAACGACAACTTGTCTAAGTCTTCTTCAGCCGACACATAAATTCAATTAAAATGTATCATTAAGTGACAAGGAGCATGTGACAATAAATCGAAAAATTAATCGAGTTAGTTGACAGTTTGCTCGCGACGCACGCATTCTGAATTCGACGAGGAATTCGGTGCCGTGTCGTTTTTCACGCCGGGACTTAAAGGAAAGAAGAACCGAATTATGCAAATAATCACGGAATCGGAAAAAGGGAAAAGAGTTGCAACTTTTGGGGCAGAAATGAGTTTCGCGGCGTAAGGAAAATGGCATAGAATAATTTGCCTCTGGTGGAAAAAAAAAACCAGTAAAGAAAGAGAGGTTCCGCGGTTTAAAGCTGCAGTTTAAATTTGAAGATATTAAATTGTAGACATTACGCGATTCACGTTCGAAAAACCGTCGTAAAATATGTAATTGCAGCGAGAGAGAGGAGATGGGGGAGTCTCGTATTCTCCTCTAAAAGGAGATACACCTCTTTGATTAGAAAGTACAGAAAGACGCGCAATTATCAAAATTGCAAATTAAATAATTCGAGGATAATTCGCGCCTTAGAAACATCGTGGAGCTCGTCACACGCACTCGGAAGATGATTTCCGCGAGCGCACAATTGACAATTGATTCTGTCGACGCGCGCCCTGCAATTCTCTCCCCGTACACGCCGAAAGATCCCGTGCCTGTTTAATTTATCCGATGAGCCGTGTAATTACTTCGTTAGAGCGCGGAGTAATAATGCAATGAGCAGGCCGCAGAAATGAGGCGCGATTCGCCCGCGGAAGTGAAGACGTTGGATGTTCAGAGATTGTCTGAATGAATAGCGACGTCGGCGGGGAAGTTACGCTCTCTCACAGTCGTATTAAGGCACTCCGACCCGTCTCGTTTCTCATTCTTCCCCCGCGTTTCTCTCCCTATATCCGCCCTATGGATTAATCCGCCGCCTCGGAGCGGGACTTGCTACGGCTTGCGAAATCGATAATATCGGCCACGCTGCGTTTTCGCGGTTCGACATCGCGGCGCGCCTCGATACGCGCTGACGCGGCTGCGACAGGAGGGGGGCTGCGACTCGATTTATTATGCAATGAGAGCGAGTAACCGCGAGTTTAAGCCAGGAAAAATGGCGGTTATTTTGTTGGCATCTTGCGCGGCTCGAAAACTGTTACGTGGCTTCAAAAAAGAAGGATTTTAATTTTAGATACTGAAATGTTTCATTTCCGCCTCCAGTTTTTAAACATTAAAAAATGTTTAAGCTTTAAACATTTGTATGCTTAGATTTAAAATACTAAAACGTTTAAAACTGTTAAATAGCTTTGAACGTTGAAGTTTAAATTTAAATTAAAACATTTAAATATTTAAAAACAGAGGCGGAAATAAAACATTTCTTACTTAAAGTTAAACACCTTTTTTTTTCAATGACAATAATCCGCGAAATATCGTATCCGAAAATGATAGTCTCTCCGGATGAAGAAGAGAAGAATCGTCTTAATTAATTACGTTATCAATTTAATAGTTTATTTTTGTTTAACATTTCTACCCTTCTTGCTTCTTTTTTTTGAATGGGGAATGTCGAGGGATCAAAAAACTTCCTGTTTGAAGCGTCGGGAATTACTATATGGTGGTCACTTCAAGGAAAGTATACGCGTTTGAGGAGACACCATTAGAACATGCTACGGAGATGCGAATGGCGCGTAGGTGGCGATGGGAAGAGGGTTGAAACAACGTCCGGTCGGAAGTGCCCCTTTTTCCTTTCGTCATGGTAGATTTACCATTCCACTTCCACCGCTACTTCCTCATTCCGACAACTTTGGACCGTTATCCACTTTGATCTTAAGCTTTGATCGATAACGTTGAAGATTGATTTACAACGTATTGTAAGTTATTTCAAGCTTAATAATTGGAAGGGAGTAATAGCACACTTTAAAAAATATTTTTATAATTTCCGCAATTTTATGATTCGCCTTTTCTACTATTCATAAACATCTCTGGATAATTCATTGAAAATATTTTTTCTTATTTCATAAGATAAGATTTCAATAAGATAATTTTTTGCAAATTGGTCGACTTGCAAACTTTATTCTACTTTGTGTGTTTTTAATATTTTCCAATTTTGCTATTTCAGCATGATACATTGTTAAATTCATCACGTTCAATTGTATCCAATTTGAATTATTTTTTAATCATTCCCGTGTCACCATTGCTCCTACGCCATGTCGTTTTATTTAACTGAAATAATTGAGTTAAACAATTTAACACGAGAAATTTAATTTGACTGAAATTTAGTTGATTATTTAAGTGCATGTATTATTGAACATTGTTTACTTTGAAACTCAGCAATTCAATCATAGAAATGGGTTGATTAAATGCAGTTGTCATTTTAACCACATGTTTTATGTTAAAATAATAAATGTTGACACACATGGAAATTAAAATTAACTTTACTTTTTAATGAAAACTAAATAATTGAAATGCTATTTAACTCAAGGAATTGGTTTAAACTTGATTCTTTAATATTTGACGGTACGTTTCTTTTATTCGATAAAAAAAATAAAGCGAATCTATGTTATGTAACGTACATATAACACGTAACACCGCAAACATGGAATTTCGGCTATTAAAATTAATTGTTTCTCTAACAACATCGAAAGTGAAAAGAATCCGTTTTGGGCGTGATAGAATAGGTTACTTAGGGTAACGTGAGCTTACGTTACCGGTAGCGGAGTTCGGAGAATTTTGAATCGATCGAAACGGGGCGAGATTTGCGGTCATGGGAATGGCGCGGTGGAAGATGGGAAAATTCCAAGATTCGATCAGCCATCCTTCTCGACCGTCCTTTCCCTCGATTAATTTACTTGTCGAGAAGAAACTTTGGGTGCGACTCTAATCCACCGAGAAGTTCCGCGAGGGAAAAAGCGGACAAATTGTCTCACGTTTATTCGTTAATATTAAATTAATCATCGCCCCCTTAATTCGCCAAGTTCGAGACTCGTAGGATTAACACGACGGAAAGTCGGTAATCGAAGGTCCTCGAAAATGAGAGAATCCCGCTGCCCTCTTTTCATATCTCTCATTTGCCATGACGAAGGCACGACTCGGAAACAAAGTTTGAACGTTTTGAAACATTTTGCAATATTAAATATGATTTTAGCATAACTACAGTCTATGCTGATTGTACAGGAATAAAGTACCATTAATATTCTATATTAAATTCCGATCAGAATTCTCGCTTTATTTGCAGACAATTAAAAAAAAAAAAAAGTTAATCGAATTATTTTGTTGCAACAAATGAGCGATATTTTCTCTTTTATCGCCGCCGCCACGGTTTTCGCGATTGTTTTTCAACGCAACCCCTATTACGTAAAGCGGACGAGAGGACGAGAGGAGAAGTAAAAATTCGATGGGATCCTCGTATTGGACGGTGCGCGCAAAATGAAAACTTCGAAACGAGTTGCCGAGGGAATTCGTGCGCGCGCGGTCCGGCCTCTTCTTTTTTGCCCGTTAATTTGTCGGATTATCGAAAAAGCGCATCCTAAGAGGATTACATTACACAGCGAATTAGAAAAACGTGGAGTTAAATCGCGCCCCTTTGCCCACCCATATCTCGCGTAAACGCGGCCGCCGAAGGCTCGGACGTTGCGGGAGGGACATCTTTGACCGGCTCCTGCATTGAAATAATATTGACGAAGATAAAAGGCACTCTTCGCGCTCCGTTTCGTAGGATCCAGCCCGGCGGCCCTTTGAGGAAGCTAAAGCACCATTGACACCGCTTCCTTGACGTTTAACCGGCGGGTAAAGTACGCGCGGGATTCATCCCGCGTATCCGTCTTTACGCGAGAAATTCAAACGACCCCGCGCGTTTCGAGAACGGAAGATTACATTTCCTAATACTGTAATCTCGCGAATTACAAACATACGAGAGATTAAAGATTCTAATTGAATAATACTGGACAGCGTCCACTTTTTGCAGTTTTCTCTCTCTCTCTCTCTCTCTCTTTTGCGCGCGCGCGCGCTCTGTGTTTGACTCTGACTTTTACCGCTCGTTACACGCATCGGCGCCTCACCGGCTCGTCGTCGTCGTGTACGACACGGCGATTTTCCGCAAAGAGCGATAAGGCCGTGGCGGAAGCGGGCCGCCGTGACACTTCGCCACGGCCATTGAGCCTCGCCGGAAGTCACGTCGACGGCGGGTAAATGAGGCGTATTATGTACGCGACGCTATAGAGCCCGTGTACGATCGGTGTGGTGGTGCCGCCTTTCCCGGCCCGTAACGAGCCAATTCGACGTGGGTTACATTCACTCGTGTATTCGAGATTATCGCCACGATTTCACGAGCGACAGGGAGGGAGGAGATTTTCTTCTCCGTGAAATTCCGTAAACGGATGTATCGTCCCGATGGTACCGGCGATACCGGCCACCACTTCTGTAACCCGAGTCCCCGTAACCTGATTTGTTAGAAGCGGAGTGGCCGGCGATATCTTCGGGCTGAATGATGCTCGATCAACAGAGAAAGAGAAAGAGAGAGAGAGAAAGAGAGAAGTTGATCGCTTCAGAAATGTCTGAAATGATTAATGGCGCTCGCGTAGACGATAATATCGCGAAGAAAGGCGCCCGTCGTTTACTTTTTAAAGTAAACGCGAGTCGGAGAGTAGCGCGGCAGCGGCGACGACGAAATTTCGAAAGGCAAGCACGCGAAAATCCCCCTAGACGGCGGCGGCGGGGGGGGATTCCCTCGAGTTTGCGCTCGAATACTCGGAATAAACAATCTATTGCCATTATCGCGCGTATCGGCGGTTTCGCGGGGAAATTTGTTTATCGGGTAAACACTGATTTATTAACAATCTGATGTTCTTGCGGGTCGGGATAATTAATTGTCGCCCGAAGTCGCTTGACAGTCGCAAGCGCCGACTCGTCGCGCGGAAATCGATGAGCGCGGATCCTCTGCGCGAAGCATCCCGTTTGCGATTTCGCGAGGGTCTCTCCCACGTCGAACTGTCGGATGCGCCAAAGGCGCGGGGCGGTCCGTCGCTAACTAATTGTCGTTTCCGTGTTAAATGGCGATATGTATTGTCGTGTGATATTTTCAAAGGAACTTTTCCAGAAGAGTAAAACTTTCTAGGGAAAAAAAAAAAGAAGAAAATTATGTCTATCGACTGCATTTAATACCGAAACGACGAATGACTCGAGACAGCTTTTCCATCCTTCCTTACCGTAGATTCACGTTTTACCGAACGCTTCGCGGCTCTCCGGGTCTCTTCCAAACGTGTACCCAGGACCACTTTCGTGGAGTTGGACCTCTCTCTCTCTCTCTCGCCATTCCAAGCCCTTCTTCTCCTTCCCTCGGATTTAACGCGAATCGATCGCTCGCGATCTTAGACGAATTGTCTATCACGAATACGTGCCGGCGAGAGAGCTAAATTACTGTCGTTAGTTTTCGTGTGAGAGAGCGGCGCGGGAGCGCATCTCCTATAATCGCGAATTGAGGACGAAGAATTTGTAGTGAATCGTCGTCGTCCTTTTTAACGCACGCGTCCTGATTACGTAAGGCATTGTTAGCCGAGCCGGCGATCGTCGACGGTCCGTGGCGCACCTCCGCCGAGAGATGCGTGTGTATGTGCGTACGTGTGTACTTATGTATGTGCGAAGAAGGTGAAAACAGATTTTTCGCCAACCCTCGTCCGGATCCGCGCGACGCTTGTCAGAAGCCGTTCGCGTGAAGTGAAGACAAAGGCGTCCGAGGATTCTACTCTGGACAACGTTAGTTAGCGCGTACGATCCGAAGAAGAAAAAAAAAAAAGAAGAAATAGCGCGGTAGCGTTGACGATATAAGATTAATAGCCGATTAGCCGATATATTGTCACTAATTTAATTATTGTACACTAATTACTAATCCCGAGCGGGAAAGGGGGAGACCGCGAGTGGGGATGAGAGTGCATAAAGGGTTGCACCGCAAACGACAGGCCGCGCCGGTCCAAACGAGGGTTTCGTCCTAAATGTGCATTCTAAATGGGAGGCCCCGAGCTGCAGTCGGCCTTTCGCCGCGGTACAACGTCGCGGCGAATAAATCGATTTTCTCCCGTGGTGCGCGATCGTCGACGCCCCCGAAGCTCCGCATGTAGTTTGTTGTAATAAAGAGGAATTAATTAGAGAGAGCGCAGATGTGTGCGTATGTTTGTCCAGTACCGTGTTAAGAAAAAAAAAAAAAAAAAAAGAAAAGATGAAAGCGGAATTTCGTTTCGACGAGAGGAGGGGGGGATAGTATCGTTACGCCTGTCTCTCACGTCTGAATTGAATGTCGAGTCCAATTCGATGGATCCTCGGATTCGGGAAATTGCGGAATTTGGAAACTCTCGGATCTTCGGAGTCTTGAATCCCCGGGAATCGTTGATTCTTGCATTCACGAGTCGCAATGAAATTTCTGAATACCTGGATGCCTGGATCTCCGAATCCTTAAATCCTTGGATTCCGAGGTCTCGAGGTATACGAGGAGGTACAAAAATTAATTGTATCGATCTGGCTCCTACCCCGCGCCGAGGTTCTCGAATGTACACGCCTGAACATCCTGAAAGTTTTCGATCCGTGAGACTCTTGGACCTTCTTGTATTACGATATTTCGAGGTCCAAGAATCTGAATGGACCAAGAATCTCGATGGACAACGGACGGTTTCTCATCCTCGAGCTTTCTAGGTCCCGCGATTTCAAGTACACACGGAAATTATTTGCGCGCACGTCGTAATCGGCGTTCGAGAATTATGAATCGAATTTCCGAGGCGAGACATACTTTTCCTAGGACAGGAGGGAAAGAAGGAGAAGTGTCCGAAATTCGTGGTGTATTGTACGCGCTGGTATTTTTTCGGTGTTCCGCGGCGATAAAGTGTAAAATTAGCGACAAGTAATAAACGTAAAAAAGAAAAGAAGGAACGAAGAGATCGCAGTTGGCATCGGTATGTATACATAGAGATATTTACGTAAGCAAAAAAAAAAAAAGAAAACGACGTCGTAATGTGTATAGATAAAAAAAAATAATAATTTTGGGAGCGCGACGCGCGAACGCTGTGACGAGGATGTTACTCATGTTACTATCGCATGACGAATAATGACACACGATTAATTATTATTAACGATTAACAATTAAATATTGTCCCGATTATTAGAGAGACGTGTGGAGATTTATTACTGCGACCACGAAAGCTCGCAAAGAGGAAAAAAAAAAACTTTGATCTTTTATCGCAAGGAGAAACGTAAAACCAAATATATAAGCGTTTGTAAGGCACTTACGTGACACAAAAATAAGTTAACGCGAGGAAGAGTGCGCGAGAGAAAGGAAGGGAGCCGAGAGAATGAAGGAGAAACTGGAAAAAAAGCGAGAAAGTGCATGAGTGCGTGAAAAAAGAATGCAAGAGAAAGAGAGAGAGAGAGAGAGAGAAATAACGTGCGTGAGAAACGTTAGTTCCGTTTTTGAGTGTTGAGAATGTTCATTTGTAATTGTTTAAATCTAATGAGAAATGTACTGTAAAACTATAAGTACTATAGGCACTAAAAATATATCATTTGTTGACATGAAAAAAAAATAAAGGGAAACCGACTGTGTGGCATGAGTTCTGTCCGCTGGGATACGACGAGACAGTATACACGCACACACTGGCAAAACACACACACACACACACACACACACACACACACACACACACACACATACACACACAATATACAATATATATATACGTAATATTGCGGCGCATATTGCGTGTGCGTATACGAATCCCGTGTAATTCATTATTGTACATCTTTCTTTTTCTCGTTTTTTGTTTTTCCCCCTACATGATAACGAAGCCGCGAGAAATATTAGAATTGCGCGCGATGCGTTGTACCGTGCCCCATGGTGGAAGGAAAACAAGGTGTGCTCTTCCCGGGGGTCGAAATTCAGCATGTTCTGCGCAGACATGGCGGAGGTCCAAATAAGCGCCATATTGTGTGTGTATATATATATATATATATATATATATATATATATATACACTTTGTATACGGTGAATATATTTCGTCTTAAAAATCTTTTAAAATGCCTATGTGTAGTGCAATTGGATGCAAAAATAAAAGCGATAGTTCAAAAGGGAAAAATATTCAATTTTTCTCTTATCCAAAGGATGAAGAAACTGCATTAAAATGGATGCAAGTTTCAAAGAAAAAAAAAGTTAACCTGAAAAACGGTACAGTATTTATTTGAATACATATAAATTATAATATTGAGGCATTTCTAATTTTTTTTTCATTTAAATTCCTTTTTGTAGCTCGCATATGCTCTGTCCACTTTACACCAAGCTGTTATAAACCAATGCCAGCTTATTTAGTAAACTGCGAAAACTACTCGCCTAAGAAGAAACTTCGTGATCATGCAATTCCAACAGAAAATTTGCCACTAGTGAATGGAGAAGTGCTGAAGGAAGTGCAAAATCAACAGAATATGATAAATGTTAGTGAAAACAGCAGGTGTGTATCATTTTATTATATAAAATGTTTTCTTATAATGTAAAGATTGTAATTATATTTAAAATTATATTTAAAAGTAATTTCTCTTTTAACAGCAAAAACAGGTTTAGTGAGTCTGAGACTAATTTGATCGACATTTTAACGGAAGATAAAGTAGAAACATGTTTTGTCCAATCTTCACAAGAAAATATTGGGTATGATGTTATTGATTTCATGCGTGTTCACGACTTTATTGCTATACAAGAGATTATTGAATATTGTTTAATATTTTAATTTATTTTACTTTCAGAAGTACAAGTAATGATACAATGATAAGCACACAAATAATAATTCAAGATTTGAAAAAGAAATTAAGTAGAACGAACAAGAAAAACAATTTGCTTATGAAAAAAGTAAAACGATTGCAAACAGAAAAGACAGTTACAAAACGCGTAATAGAAAATGTCCAAAATGCGCTCAAAAAGATATTTACTCCGAAACAAATTGACCTTTTAATGAATAATAAAAGAAAAAGAGTAAAGTGGGGTCTTGAAGACATATCTGCTGCAATAACCTTAAGAAGCATAAGTCCAAAAGCATATCGCTTTTTAAGAGAAAATCACTACCCGCTACCAGGATTATCCACACTTAGGAATTGGGCATCTCGCATGGAGTTAAAAAATGGAATTTTATCTGAAATTATTTTTTTAATGAAGAAAAAAGCGCCATTGTTGCAGTTGCATGAAAGACTTTGCGTTATATGCTTCGATGAAATATATATTTCTCAAAAAATGGAAATAGATAAAAAGAAAGAAAAAGTCATAGGACCACACAAGACAGTACAAGTTGGTATGGTCAGAGGCCTATTTCATAAGTGGAAACAAATTATTTTTTATGACTACGATAAACCTCTTAGTAAGAATATCGTGAATAATGTAATATCAGAATTGTATGAAGCTACTTACATTGTAGTTGCTTTTACATGTGATTTAGGTCCAACAAATACTAAAGTTTTGAATAATATAAACGTAGGAATTGGAAGTTCACAAAATTCTTATTTTCAACATCCATGTAATGACAAGTACAAAGTTTTTGTTTTTAACGATGGACCTCACTTGTTAAAGTTACTAAGGAATCACTTTCTGGATAATGGCTTTTTTGTAAATGAAAAATTTGTTTCAAAAGATTGTGTAGAAGAAGCTTTATCCGTAAATGAAAACAGAGATTTAAAAGTTCTTTTCACAATCACTCAAAGACATTTAGATGTTTCCGGATCAAATAGACAAAAGGTATCTACAGCTGCTAAACTGTTCTCCAAGACAACTGCACGAGCTATTTTATGGTGTGGTAAACATGGATTTTTAAGTCAAGATAATTATGATGTGGCTTCTGAATTTATAGAATTAATAGATGCGTGGTTTGATATATTTAACAGTAAAGTATCCAAAGGATATAGACCTGGTAAAGAGCCTTATGGATTAAATTTAGAGCGTCAGAATGAAATTCTGAATAAAGTGACAAATACAATGCTTACCATGAGAGTTGGCAATCACAAGTCATTACTCCCGTTTCAAAAAGGAGTTATTCTAAATAATAATTCTCTTCAACAGTTGTTGCTGTACTTGCAACAAAATTTTAATACAACAACTTTTAAAATATCTTTTATTTTAACAAACCGATTGACGCAGGATTGTTTAGAAAATCTTTTCTCTTACCTAAGATCTATGGGTGCAACGAATGACCAGCCATCAGCCTTGAATTTTCAGTATAGATTAAGATGGTATATCTTACGAAAACATTCTGCTGATATACTTCCTGAAAAACGAAACACTGAAAAAGATGAGGATTTTGCCTTGATAGATTTCAACGACAGGACAGATGAAATGATGACATATGCCTTAGAATCTACGGTAGGAAAGCAACAAGTTGAAGTTGATGAAGAAGCTGCTTGCTTTAACGCTGAATTCAACGAATTCGATTTTATTGAAGAAGGGTTAGACGGTACGGGTGTATTACTTTATACATAGAATTTAATTGAAAAATATAATTTTGCGTTAATATATTCCATTTGCACAAAATAGAATATATTTATCGTTTCAATATAGTTAAACGTGAAATAAACAGATGTAATCATTTATCATAATATTTGTAGCAAAAATTAATAGTGAGTAGAAGAATATTTGTACTTATTACATTATTGAGTTGACATTTTGCATTTAAAAATCATGCAGCTTCGACGGAAAAGATTATCCTCTATAGAGTATATATAATACAGGATTGAAATTAACATAATTATACATTCTTATTTTATAAGTACATACAATAATTGAATAATATGCGTTATTAATAAAAATTTTTATTGTAAACTTTAAATTTTATAGGTGTCATTTTTTATATTTATTTATACTTTTATTGCATTATTAAAACTTTATTTTTATCTTTAATTACTGTAGATTTTCCTGAAGACAGACAGAGAATGATCGAAGAGATTATTGAAGGTGAAGCTCTTGTCTATATAGCAGGTTATGTAGCTTATAGGTTTCGTCTTCAATATAGTTTTTTGGGAAACTATACAAAAAATGTTCAATTTTCACCGCATAAGCCCGATTGGGTTTCAACATTATCAGATGGTCATTTGATTTATCCCTCTGATCATTTCATTGAAGCAGCGTTTATTATGAATAAAATTTTTGAAGAATTTCACGGAACTACCTTATCTAAAAGTAGATGGATTTTTAAGACTGTAACTAAATTAACAATGGAAAAAGTGCCGAAAGAGTATGGTATACCTGAAGAAGTTATGTTATGTCTTGTTCGTACAAGAACGCACATTACATTACGAGAATTAAATAAAAAGTTAGTATCTGATGTAAAAAACAAACGTTTATACAAAAAAGTTTCAAAATTTATGTACTGAAATACCAGCGTGCCATGTTAATTTTTTGTTGCATTTAAATAAACCTATCTTATATCCATAATATATTATTTATCTTTTTCTCACACATATTTTATATTGTACAATTCATCCTTCCTTTACATTAATTTTAATATTCCTTTATATATCTTTTTTCTTTACTTACAATTAATTATATAAAATAAAATTGCATTATATATAGAACAGGAATAAAATTTTAATCTCATTTGAAAAATTGCGGTCTTAATGTTATTGGCTAATAAATCAATGTCACCGATTTGGACCCACGCGCTCATTGGTTATGCGCAAGAGCACACCTTGTTTTCCTTCCACCATGCCGTGCCCCGTGTTTGTAAACGGAAGAGCGCACCGTCGCGTGACGGAGTCGTCGCGAAAAAAAAAAAAAATTTCTCGATTTACAGGCGAGAGCGAAAACAGCATCGAGCTTCAGTCTTAGCGTTTAAGCGCGCGTGGCCAATAGTGATATACAAAATAGCCGTGACACAGACCGTGTTATCAAACATTTTTGTAGCGGAATATAAAGGCGGCACCCCTTTGTCGAGCTCTGCGTCGAGGATCCACCGGATTGTGGTGCCATTAAAGCGCAAAGTGTGACAGATAGACCATTAAATGTTCATTTTGTCAAGTCCGACCGAAGTTCATTCCACAGCGCTGCGATTACACGTGCGCGCGATGCGTCTCCGTTACGTTTTCCGTCACTTTCCATCCGAGAACGTTATTCAGTTATCTAAAGTTACGTCGGGGATTACGAGGCGCCCGGGGGGAAACGACAAGGGGTTTCGAGACTCCATGGAGAGAAAGAGAGAGAGAGAGAGCGAGAGAGAGTGAGTGAGTTACACCATGAGAAAGGTAAGTGACATTTCATTTACACATAGAGATTTCAACACACGTTTTATTCGTTTATTTACAATTACAATTTACAGCCATAAAAAGTCTAGATTCGCGGTACGATTTTATTAATTATTAATTGAGAATACGTTGCGAGAAGCACTGTTAAAATCGCATAGACGTTGTGTGACAAAATACAAGTTATAATCTATGATAATCTATTTCAGGCGAACATTAGATTCGCTCGTTAACTCTGCCCGTAGCTAAAACACTTATTACCCTTTCTGCAAATATTAAAAAACTAGTGCGATTCTTCGCTGCGTATTTTACGAGGAATTGAATATTTGATATCTGAATTAACCTTTAACGGTAGTCGTCTCAAGGAGTTGAAAAAAAGTATAAAGATTATAAAAATTCTGTATAGATATATATCTGACATCAATATGTATCAAACATGATAGTTTTCTAAATGTGTGGTAGCCAATTCTTAGTGATATCAAAATCAGAAGGGTACCAGTTATGCTAATCGTAACGGATCTTCTTGGGTCCGATTAAGAGTTAGTCGAAATAATTGGATGTATAGAACTCGCGACTCACGATTGAAATTTTTCAGTCGCTTTTAAAAATCTATAAAAGGGTTAACGTCAGCATTATCACGTTAACGGATTAGCCAGGTCATTGTACCGACTGTCACTACTGCTGTTGCTGTTGTTGCTGCTGTTGCTGTTCCGTAGGACTGCTGGTTTCCATCTTCTGCTCATTCTCTCGACTCGTTCTCGGCGAGTCCTGCTTTCTCTTCTGCTCGTCATCGTCCTTTGCCGGCAGTGTCAGCAATACGTTCAGCAAGCCTTGCACAAAGTACGCGTATTGCATTATTAATATCATTATAACGTCTTATCAAGATCGGTTAATATTTTTTTTAAATAAAGTTAATGCTTATAAAATTAACTTAGTTACGTTAAAAGTTACACAAACAAACACCCATTTAGTTAAAAGATTAAATTAGGTAAAATTAAAAATTACTTTCGAAAAGCATTATTTATATTTATTAAATTAGAATAACGTAATATTTTTAAAGTTTGTTTAATTAAAATTGTTACGATATGGATAATCAAATCAATTCGATATTTTTCATTTATAAATTAAGTATAATAAAAAATATTGTTTTTTTATGAAAATATATTTTTTTATAATTTTTCTTATATAGATAAATTGTAACTTGGGTAAAAATAGTCAGTAAGTCAAAGTTTATACGGTTTAAAAAATAACTAGTTAAAGTTAAAATTAACTTATTTAAAATTACCCAAGTTAAATTGAAAGTTATTAACTTTTAACTTTATTTTTTAACTTTTTAACTAGTTATTATTTCAAACTCTGCATTTCATATACGTTATAGTAATTAATTAGTCATATTAATCAATTAATTGTCAATTGAAATCAGTTTACTCACCAATGTTTTCTCCTTTAAATGAGGTTCCTAGTTGCGAAAAGAAGTTCCTGATTAGAATATAGTCGGTGCTTTAAAAATTCGATTCGAGGCTCTCGCTAAGAAAGATTCGCTCTCGAATCGGTCGAAATTTAAGACTATTACTTCCGAAAGAAAGAACCGATATTTGACGAAGATTTGGCCCATTTAAATGAAAAACGAAGCCCATTCCGAGCGCATTGCGGAATTTTCGATCGCGGACGGTCATTCTTTACTCACCATTACCGCGGTACTTATTCAGCTGCTGATACACCTGTTTCATCCGCTCGATGTTGATGCGCGAGCTCTTGCTGTGGTTCACCATCGGCAACGAGTACTCCTTGCCGATGATGCACTTGGCGGCGTGCTGTATACTGAGCGGCGCGTTCCAGGGCTCGTGAATGTACCTGGTCGGGAAGTTCTTCAACACCGGCAGGTAACGTCTGATCATGGGAATAAAATTGATCTTATAATGAAATTATTTTCACATCTGTACCAATTAATTTTTAGATACCTCGGTAAAATGATTTTTTTTCATACACACACAAAACACATACACATACATAACATCATTTGTGAATTCGAGAAAACGAACTAGACAACAGAGAAAATAAATGGAGAGTATTGTGTGCGTTGTTCAGCTTGGTTTTCATAAAAATGCCACAGGGTAAAGATATTAGATTTCCGCAAAAATATTAATTGCTTGATAATCGAACGCGCTGTCGCCGCCGACGATTCGTCACGGTAATCTTTTGCACGATTAAGCTTTAATGGAGCTAAGCTGTTTAATGTTCCATCTATCTTGCGGCTGAATTTCGCCTCTCTCAGATTAACGCCTGATACATTACAAATTAAGATCAATCAAGATTAAAATTTCCATTAGTCCGGCAATCGCGTGAACGTTAATCACTGCACCGATAGCATCGTGCACGAGATCGTTAGCGTAAACGTTATTTTGAAAGGAACGCCAGTTAACGTGCGCCTGTCAAAATTTTTGTCGGAATTTCTCACGCATACATCCCGCTCGCGCAAATTTTTTTTTTTATTATAAAAAGAATTTTTAACAATATACTGCCTTAATCGATTACCTGATATAATCGCCATTCGGATCTGCTTTCCTGCCGAATCGTACGGGGCAGTAGCAATGGAAGAACTGTTGGAAGAACGAACTGCACGATAACCACATCCACATGCCAGCATTCACGGACCAATCGGCGTCTAAGAGGAGCTCGTCGAACACCTGAAAGAAAAATATTAGAAAAATATTCAATGTGAAATGGTTAACAATCAGCGGAGATTTCGCGATTATTTAATTTAATATTAGCATCTGTTCATTAATGTCGCTTAACGCTTTTTAACTATACGCTTTTATAGTTAAATAGATATCTCATTAATTTTATCTTTTACCTATCGTAATATTTACTCTTTCGAAATGAACTTTGATTTTTTTGTGCATTAAAAACAACAGAGATGTAATTAGAAAAAATATCTTGTGTAAAACGATATAATAAATTGAGAAACGATTTCGTGATTATTTAATAGTATCTAATCTTTTACGGGTTTTATACATAATTAAGTAGACATCTAATTTTGTCTTCTATTCCAGTGAACAAAATAAGCTACTGTGTTATATATACGGTCGCTTTGTAAAGCCACCCCCGTTTATTTATTTATTTTTTAAACCGGAGAGATTCATTATACTATCAGAGATGCGCCGCACGTATTTCCGGGAAAAAGACCCTCGCAACAAGAAATATTCTTACGAAGTCTGTATATTAATGATAAGAACAAACGAGTAAAAAGAGACAGAGAATAGTAATTCAACGAGCAACGCGCGTCGATTGAAATGCTAAGCGTGCCGTGACATTTTACCTTCATTCCTTCCTCCCACGACAGCCAAAGGTCGCCCCTGGTCAAAAAGCATGCCACCGCGTGTCTGGCCAGGTGATGTATCCAGCCTTCCTCCCGCAGCTGGGTCATGATCGCATCAATCCACGGAAATCCCGTCTGACCCTACGTAGAAGGAGGGTTTAACGCGATCGTAAAATCTTTCAAATTCCGCGTCGCAATTTTACTACCGCGATAAATACAAGAGTTTACGGAACCGTCATCAAGAAAAAAATGACGACTTTCTTCGCTCGGGGAGCCTTCGGGCTTTTTCGACATATCCCGTCTCTCTAATGCAACAGCTATTTTCAGTTGATTAAATATATGTCTTCGTAACTCCACTAGTCTCGCGAACTGTGGGTTTTTTTTTTTACAAAGTTCTTTATTTTATTACGCTGCGTGAGCAAAATTGCGAGGCGGTATATCAATCGCGCAAAGTATCACTCACGTTCGCCCACTTTGCGAGCGCCTCCACGTTCTTGTCCCACGGTATCTGCACGCAAATCGGATTGCCCTGCATCCGATCGAAGTTCGGATTCTTCGTCGCGGCGCAGTAAAAGAATTCGCGCCAGAGTAGCTGTCCGTGCAACGACAGCGGCGGCACCGCTTTCTTTATCTGTAATATTAACGTTAAAAAAAAAACCCGGAACTAATTATTCGCTTCGAAAATTGTCGAAAAGATAAAAGTGTCGCTTGATAATACGATAAAAAGTAACTTTAACTCTGTCGTTGTTTTCTATTTTCTTAAATATAAGAAATATATTAGTAAATTCGGGATCTATGCAGTTCAGTTACACTTGAAAATTGGAAATGCAAGTACACGTAATATTCATCACTGACATACCACCAAAGAGAATTAGATGTTGAAAAAAAATCAAGGTAAAAAAAAATTGTCGATAGATTCTTCACTAGAAGATACTTTTGAGCAAAATTCTTTTTAATGGCAAAAAAAAAAATGCGGTCTTTTACAGTAGTGAGAATAAAGGAGGAGCGGGAACAGATGAAAAATCTCGTTAATACTAACTGAGAAACGAGAATATTATTCCCTCGTAACTGCGAACTTCTTGTACGGAACAGCTCTTTCGCGACTTCTCGCGGGAGGAAAAATCTCGGGGCGCAATTAACGCGTCCTCCGAAGTTTCGTTTAATTATTACCGCGCGAAGTTTCGCCACGTGAAAAGGAGAGGAGAGATGAGAGCGGGGAGAGAGAGAGAAGCCTTCCCGCGAATAAATTTTGCACGCGACGGTTGTACGTTATCCTCGCATTATCGTTTATGTCCCTCGCAAAAGCGGCTCGGGTCGCGCGCGAAGGAAACCCTCCTCGTACCTTCATGTACAGATCGGTGAGCTGATAGTAGAACAAGCGCGTACTGAGGCAGCCGAATCGCAGATAGGGCGAGAGCCCGGTCTGACTCGGCAGTAAGGACTGCGGTGTCATCTTCGGCCTGCCGAAGCTCGCCACCCACGCCTTCCTCTCGAGGTGACGCTCGAGCCTAGTCAGGGCCTCGCTCTCGCCGCCGACCCACACCGGAGGCAGCAGACTCTCCGTGTCGAAACCTACAATCGGGGGGAGGAAAAAAAGAGGGAGCTTAGCAACATACCCCTCGCATTTTGGCTAACATTCGCGTGCTCATTTCGCGTTAAATCGCGCGCAGCGAAAAAGCGTTCGCGCATTCCTGTTCGGTATACCGAAATACCCCTTTCCCCCTCCCGATTTTAATATTCAAATTAAGGACAAATATTTTCGCAGCTCTTCACACTGAGTATTCAGCAAAATTGCGAGAGCTGCAATTTATTTTGTAACGTCTATTAAATATCTCGATGAATAATCGGGCTTTAATGAAATAAATCCGGAAAATAAAAATTTCATCGTGCCCAATAAAACATATTGCTACTTAATTGCGTCGCGGAAGCTTACAAAAAGTATCGTGTTTTGGATTGTTCAACGCTCAAACGATCTGCCCTCGACAGTTTTATTAAGAAAAAAGTCGGCTCGAAATGCTACACCGACCATGGAAATCTGTCAGTAAAATTAAAGAGTCGTAGACATCCCGCGCGACAAAGTTATACAACGAAGGTCTTGTTCCCCTCGATATTCCCTTCGACGTTGCGGCGAATTGCAGTGGGGGGAGGGGGGGGAAAGCTCGAAAGCCTTCGGGATATACGCGCTGACATTTTGATAACGATGAAAAGGAGAAGAGGATCGAAATGACAGAGTAACGTAGCGACATTTGAAAGTGAGGGACAATGCTAAACTATACCACGGGGCTATACATCAACCTGGGTAAATGGTCTATTACGCTCGGGGGGACTTTAAGACGCCCGGCGCTTAATAATAAGAACAACCAGCCGAGATAATTAATAATCGATCGGATCATTTCGCCGCAGAGTGACGCGAAGTACACATAATACGGTACGAACGCTATACGGATTACAAACGGCAGTGTCGGGCGCGGGGGATGAACTGCCGTTATGCGAAATAATATCCGATTGCTCCCTTACGGACGGCGCATTAATGCTGCATCGACTAATCTGTCGCGAGTGAATTCTCCATGGCGAGCGCGACGGATTAGCGTTTAATCCACAGTTGCCCCGGCCCGGGGATATTCTATATGTTCGAAATACATATCTCCGTTATTGCCAGATATATCGTTGCCCGAAACAACGATCCCCGGTCGGGCGTTCCAGTTTGTACCGAGCCAGTTTGGTAACCTCTGCCATTAAGGGTGGTTTTTAGTTTAGAGAGCGCAAAGAAAGTTTTTATCCTCGGGAATTTGCTTAAAGAGAAGGAACATATTTTTCTACGCCTTTACGCGTGTACATATTTGCTAGGTATCCACAAATTTTGGTGCGGCTAGATATTTATAGTATATTTGTTAATTTTTATGTTGCGTAAATTTGAAAACAGATTTTTCAAGTCGGTTGACACGTTTCTCAGAAACTACTAAAACCATCTGCTTTTATGAATAAGTAAAATATATGTCCGTATTTATCGTAAAGATTATTGCGATATTTATAAATTAATTATTTTTTATACAATCGATTGTGTAAAAAAACAATCGGTAATTGTTAAAACCTTTTTACAATTTAATATTGTTCACTTATCCTGAGCGTAAAAGAATATATGCAGTATTTTTTTTAATATTCTATAAATGGACAACTTTTTGCGCTTTAGAATTTAATTTTAACAACCAAAATTGATTTTTCTTTAATTACTTTTTTTCTATTAATTTTTCTGATTAAATCAAAGTTTGTGAAAAGAAATGCAGTGTCGTTAAAATCGTAGTCTGACATTCTTTCATAACAACGATAGATTATTTTCACGATTTGTTGTTTAACGGTACGAAGAACTTGAAACGTTGAAACCTGTTCGGAAAAATCGATCTTTCCTCACCGAGTTCCTCGAGAGTGGGCACTCCGTAGTGGTCGTCATGGTCGTCTTTTAGGGGCGTATAGGCGCTGCCAATGCAGGCGGCCGTCACCGTCGGTACCGGCGGTTCCGGCGGGTCCATTCCGGCGACGACGTTTTGAAATTGATGATAGGTCAACGGCGGTTTCCCACCATTTCTCTCTATGATCCTGAAACGCGCGACGACGAGAACGTTGGAGTCGCGAAATTGCTTGGGAACAATGGCGAAAGTTGCAACGTAATATTTAATCCTGGCGGGTTTACGCTCAGTCTCCCCTTTAAACACTCGGCTACACGTGTAATTAACTAAAGTCTAATTCAAATGATGTTTATATTTCTTCCTTTCTTTCGAAATGTCTCGTTAAAAACAGTTTCAGAATGCATAATTACAAAGTCGCGAATTTTAATTACGGTTCCGTAGATCACTCGCATGAACTAACAGATAATTTTAATTAAATAAATTTGCATTATCTATCTACATCGTTAAAACTACCTCACTCTAGAACCAAACCAAACCTACCAACAATTAACGAGAATATACTTGTTTTATTTAAACATACGTATGTAGTTTTGCAAAAAAAAAAAAGAGAGACAAATTAAAAAAGAAAGTAAATTAATCAATTTAATCATACATATTTATATCGCGAAAAAAGATTACTAAAAATCTTAGAAAATACACTGTTTGATAACAATTAAAAAAAATTACAATTGAATTATTTCGTCTGCTTTACTAGTATTAAATCTACATTATTAAATTTGACACGATCGGTTAAGTTGACGTTATAAGATTTTTCGAACTCACTCGTCTAGTCTGTATAGAGTATGAGAGGCTCTCTGGACCACCGAGATACCAAGCTCCTTACAGAGGGCCGAGATATTATGATCTCGCACGCGGCCAAATGGCTCCGGATCCTCCTCGAAAGTCAGATTTGTCGTGCCCCATTCCTTAAAGAGCTTGGGGAGCGCGTCGGCCGGCTGTCCCCGGATTACAAACAGCCGGGAATTTAGTTTCCTCAGGGAACAGTCCAGGTCCTCTAAACATTGCAGCAGAAACCTGTCGAATTCCACGGGTGCAGGGTGTCAGGAAAAGCCAATTGATCGCAGACAATTATACATTCAATGATCTTTTAGACAAAATAAAAATTAAAAGAAAATATGCATATAGATTCTAAAAATATGGATTATAATATAAATTCTTAACTAAAAATTAACTACTTTTTAATTGTTGTTTTACAATAAATAGCCGTTTAAAGAATTCGTACATATAAAAATTATAACAAGAAAACGCTGCTTCGTTAAATATTTCCGCTACTATCATAATTCATAAAAATAACGCATTGTAATATACGAACAAGCGTATATGTGCCTTTTGTCATTAACTTATTTTTGACTAATGTTGTCGCTAATGTTCTTCTCGTCAACCGTGATTCAGTAGGATTATTGGCAACATCTAAGCAATTGCTTGGGAAACGGTTACATGACGCTTAATCAACATGACAAATGATCGACAATGAGAACCGTCACGCGAATGTCCGTCGCAGTAATGCAACGAGATTACGCGATGCAACGAAGATCTACGGTCCCGTTTGTGAAACGGTATCGGCCATTATCAGCAAATTAAGTAACCGTAACTTTTTGTCATCGTCGCGATATCATCTAAATCCAAGAGAACAGTTCGACGTGTCATTAGCGCGATGATCATCGTCAACGTTGAAAATATCTGAATATTTTCGACGTTTATTTTGAATCACCAAACGCGTTTCGTTGCATTGATCCGTTTTCAAAATCGATAATTTGTACGCGTCGATCTCGCTTCCGCGATTTGATCGCAGATCATCGCGGACGCTCACCTCCATTTATTGATGCCAACGTTGGTACTTCCGGCGAACCAGGGGTCCAGCACGAAGACACACCGGAAAGTGGACGCCCCCTCGAGACCCTCCTTCAACGAGGGGTTATCGTGCAGCCGGAGTCCCTTACGAAACCAGTGAACCGTGTGCTTCCCGCCGTCGCCTCGAACCCCCGAGGTTACCGCCTGGCCTATTTCGTTGTTACTACTTCCCGTCATCTTTTCTCAGTACACCCTTCGAAAAGTAGACAGCCTCAATTAGTTGACTCAGCACAGTAGGAAGTCATTTCATTACTGTTACACTTGTAGTTACAAATAAATCTATTACGATGTTGTTATTGTAATATTACACTGTTACATATAAATTATCGGGACGTTTATTAATGCAGAATGAGAAATTATTTACGAGCAAGTTTCTTCATGAATTTACTCGTAGCCAAATAAATGTATGATAACTTAGTATGTCATAATTAATTATATTTGTATTGTACAAATTGAGTTTTGGAATCTTCGAATGAAAGATACGTATAGAGTTTGGATGAGTAAAAAAAATTAAATATATATATGATATATACTTTAATAGTTGTTAATTTAAAAATGAAAACGTCGTTTGAAATTAGTTGAGATGTAATAAAGCTTTTTTCATAAAGGCACATAATCGTTCTCCTTCCTTGATTTACTTGAAATTTATAAATTCACTTGACATTCGCTTCAAGATCTCTCTAATCATTGTCGAAAAACGGGCATTTTGTATTTCTTCGCGCTACACGGAGAGAATTTTCTCTTAAAATTTTACTCTCAAAATTTTTAGTAAAATTTACTGAAAGTACAGTAAAGCTTACTAAAGAATATAGTAAAATTCCTCGAGGTCACACATTATCCCACAATTACTAGATTTTGAGGGTAAATTTTAAGAGAAAATTCTCTCCGTGTATCAATGTTTCAAAGAGAGCCAGATGCAGCAATGCTATCTCGAAGTTCGAAGAACTGCGGCGCGGATCAATCCCCCATGGGAGCTCTTACAAATGTATCCCGCCGCTTGTATACTTTCGTTGCAAAACGCGTGCTCTTAGAAGATCCGTCTATCTTCCCTTTTCCTTCACCGCTAGGCCGGAAAATAATTCGTGCGGCAGCTTCGGAGCCGGAAAACTTCCGCTTTGAACCTCGGCGGAGGGTCACGTCGTGCGGAAAATTCGATTTTCTTGAATACCGCCGGATTTTACTTCTGCAGGACGCTCCCTCGGAGAGGCCATACCTTGGTTGGTCCACCTCCGATTTGGCGTTCTGCTATCCGCGAGAATGAGGAATTATTAGCGCTTTGAAGATCATATTTTCAGAAGAATCTGCGGATAATTGTATCTTTTTCTCGTCAATTTCCATTGTCAATTGGTTTACTGCTAGACAATTGTGATGAAAATTTCCGATTTTAATCTAAACGTTCTTAGACGCAATATTTTATATTTATTATATTTATTATATTTTGCGCGGCTTTCTTATTTTTTAACTAACAATTAATAACATCTCTTATTTGACATAAAGAGACACTGTTTTTTTCATAATACATTTAAATGATGAATTTTTATTAAAATAATAAAATCGTAAAGGAAACTCAATTTTTGTAAGATTATACCACTACAAGTTTTATCAGTTATCGGAGATAATTTCGATAACTCATTCTCTTTGACAGATCCTTGACTTTCTCTATTCATATCGCACAGAATTTTCGCCGCGAGACACATCCGACGCACTATCGCGAAACTATTGCAACAACGTGGTTTTGTCGTCGCGTAATGATTCATATGATGCCGTGAACTCCATTGTAAGGCGAAATTAGCGTATCCATTGTGTGCAAGCGCGTGTATATTATTTCAGGATCGGGGCTTACTCAGGATACGGAAAGGATGCTTTTCGGAAAAATTCCTCTTTCGTTCCCCAGGACAAAAGGGGACAGGGAATAAGAATAAATTTATAAGACAGTCGTCAGTTTAGAAGATTAGATGCGCAATCTCCTTCGCGATTTACGTTTCTCCCCAAAGAGATATAAAATGTTATAATTCTAACTTTAACTCTTTACTAACATAAACTCTTTCTTTCTCCCTTCCTCCTCTTTTCTTCCTCTTCTTTTTCTTTGATAAAAACGTTTTATTATTATACAGAGGACCTTTTTTTTTCGGAAAATATTCAATCAGCCGTCACTTCCAGTCTCAAGGAAGGAAAAAGCCCGCAGGTCCGCGATTACATGTCTCTCGACATCGAGGGTAGTTAACGAAATCTCGACGGGGTGGCGGATCGTCTCTACGATATACAGTTGATTTCCCTAGCAACCGAAGGGGCCAGAGCAACACGGGTGCATTAATTTTATCCCGCCAGGCACGTTTATGTCCGCTGCACCAGTGGCGTAGCTAACGGTCTCCGACACGAGGAACGGTGTCATTTTCGATAAAGCCATTAGAAACTCGAAGACTTCAAAAATCATCATACAATTTATATGTACAACATCACGCGTCCCGTCGTCCATAAAAAAGAATAGTTCCCTTTAATTCACTTCGATAATCAGTGCATTCTTCTTTCATTATTAATTGTCAATTATTAATGTCACACGTAGAGGTGAAGATAGAGCAATTTATTATTCCGGGGTGAACGCCGTCAGCAGAGCAAGGTAATCAAGATCGATCCTTTGAAGTTCCTCCGCAGACAGGGACGTAAAGAAAGGGGGAGAGACGCGACAGGAGGCGGGGGTTGAGAGTGACCTGAATGTTGGTTACGCTGCTGCACTGCACGCCGCTGCATGCGAGCTTTCATGCGAGTTCTAGTGTGGCGTCGTTTTCCAGCAACGGCAGCGAAACCGCCACGAGATTAGCCCCGTGGACGCGAGGGCTATCTTTTGGCGCGTTATTCATGAGCCGAAGGGGGCCAGGGGGAGGACGCAACGTTTTGCAGTAATTTATCGTTTGAATTTATTCCGCCCGCGAGAGGCGCAAGGGGGGTTGCTGATGTACATACGAGATGCATTAGTGGGTTAATCAACGTCTTCAAGAGGTATATTTCTTTTAGCATTACGGTGAAAGTCGATCTTCAAGTGGCGTGACAGTTTTATCAAGATTGGTAATTGATTCGATGTATTCAGCTATAGAAAGCATGTACACAGGATTTATGCGAACAGTTCATTTATTCGGATAATGCTCACCGGGGAATGGCGACTTTGCGCTCGAGAGCTCGACACACTTTGAGATAAAAGTGTTTTTGGATTTCTGCCTATAATAGTCTGATAAAATATATATTTTAGTTAGGTACTTTTTAGATGTATAGTTATTACTGTTATTATGTAAGTAATAGTTGTAATTGTCAAAATCTTTTTATTATAAACCATAATTGTTTCTTTGCAATTGATGATTTCTACAGAAACCAAATAGACCAAAAATTACATGGTCAGAGAAAAAGAAAAATACCTTTTCCTTTATACAATTATGATAATTTTTCTTCAGACATAATACATGAACAAAGACTTAGGCTTTAGAGAACTAATGTTTCGAGAAATTCTTTTTAAAAGGGAATATCAAGCACCGACGTTACTGACAGAACAATTTCGCGTAATTAATTTAGATTTGGAAAAAGTAAACTTGCTCGGTTTTTGTAGGAAACTCTTCAAAATTATATGTAGATACAGATACCAAACCCTTTTCTCTCTGTGTAATGGAATATCATTTGTCTTTCCGTCTATCCCGTCTTTATCTACTAGACGGAATAACCGACATACCTGCGCACGGCGACCGATCCGAATCTACTCGCGTTTTGCGGATTCCTTCGCTGGCGAGTCTCTGCCAGTAACCTTAAATTATTACGGACAATTGTACCGGAGTCCCGTTATATCGTCGTCGTGAAGCAGCAACATCGCTGACTCGTCCGTCTTAACTCCACTTAAAGTTCCGATATTACATCATCGCCGTGCCGCATGGAGGCGGCAATATAATCGAAATTTATCGTTTTTTGATGGAATTACCCCACCGTCCTCCAATAACTCCTCCCGAGAAACTTCTCGGAGAGGGAGAGGGTGTGTGTGTATGTATGTGAGCGCACACGTGTGGCACTCAAGACGATACGATACGTCGTAACTCGTCGGCGAACACGATCATCTGCTGCCCTGATCGTCTATACAAGACGTCTGCGAACGTCGGTCGCGTCGCAACACTCCTTCCCGAGGAAACTCGCCTCGCGCGAAAGAGACCACGACAGAAAAGAAACTTTAATTCTGCAACCGCACGGGCGATCGGAAACGGCGAGAAGGCGCTGACTCGTTTCACGTCGCAGGATTATAACTTTAGAATCTCCCGAGGGGCCCCCGGCGACACCGTGCCCTTAAATATTTGCGAACTTTAGCGCACCAGATTTCTGAAGAGGACTTCAAGCATTTCGATGCGCGAGAAGAACGTCGTCGACGCGGGGGATAGGGAAGAGATTCGTTTCTTTCTAAGAAATACTTCTTGGCGACTTGACCGCGCGAAAATGCGCCTCAGATACGCAGGAGTTTTCCTCTTGCACGTGCGCCGCGATGAGAATCAGCATTTGTACGAATAATTCGTATACATGCATGTAAAAAAAAAAAAACGGCACGAACGTCGCCGCACTGAGGAAAAAATGTTGTTAATTTAATTAAATGTTCCAATAAAATTAAATTCTGTCCATTCAAGTATTTATATATTTCAATTAACTATATAAAGACTCGAATTGAAATTTGTGCATTTAAGTTAAATGCATAAATTCTTGAACCGACAAGATTTTAATTTAGTTGGAAGATTTTGTCAAATGAACAATATTTTTTTTTTTCAGGGCGTTGACACGATTGTTCTTTCCTCGGCTTGAGTTTACGATGTAGGCGCGACAACTCTCTTTCGCGCTCTCTCGGCGTCTGCGATAATGCTGATAGAACGGTGCGTACAGCACACCCGCCTTTTTACTGCGATTGCAGCGAAGAATTCCGTTCGGAAATTCGAAACGAAATATGAGCTCAGCTGGCCGTTGCATCGTGTGCACTTATTTCATTTCTGCATAGCTAGCAGCTAGTCCTCGGAATTTTGATATAACCGGCGTAATTCTGATTTTCATAAAAGGTCTCTCAAAGAGACCTCTGGAGCTCCCGAGACTTCCCCTCCTTCCCCCCAAAAAATGTCCTGACAATTACAAAATGCGAAGGATATGACGCAACTGCTCTACTCCACGTGAAAATCAATGTGATAACTTTTTTTATTTTTATCGGGATCGATTAGATTTTATTTTTATTACAAATATTGACACACACACTCTAGAGAAAAGTAGATATTAAACGCTAAAGCGAAAGATATATTTGGAATCCGCTTAAGGGATTTAATATGTATAAGAGTTTTTTTTCGCATTATCCGCTTCGAGAAGCTTTGGAGTTACAGTTTCAGTACTTTCAATAAATCTCACCGTCCGAAAGACTTATCAATTCGACACAGTCTCGTTAACCAGAGGGATAATGGTTGGGAAAGATGGCTGGAGCGATGGTCGGTATTGCGTAAGATCATCGTCATCGATGATGTCTAATTATAGCAGCGGCGATTAACGTCGTTCGCGCGAGCGTGTAAACGCTTGTGTGCCATTAAAGCCACACCGCGATCGAATGCAATTCGCGCCGAACGGCTTATTGTTATCCCCGCTTCCGCGCGGGGGATACATCCCCCTACCACCGAATGGAAAAGTACTCCGCTAACGATTAATACAATCAAGACAGGCGGGATTTTACTTATTGCATATAAATTTAATTAACCACCTGTGGCTCGCGTCGTCGCCCGCGTATAACGTCGTCGTCACCGTCGTTCGCGCGCGATAAATAATTTCTGCCGTTAATCCAGCGAAATTTTACATTTCATTTGATTAACCCTCCACCCTTCTCGCCCTTCCCCTATTTGTTTTGTCGCGCGTTCCGCGCGAATTTTGTCTTCCCCCATCGATTTCGAGCGACGCGTACTTCATTTTCCGCGTCGTTGCCGCCGACATTGTAGTCCGCGGGGTAAATTTTCGCGTGTGCCACGTGAAACACATCTCGAGGGAGAAGAGCGATGGGTATCACGCACGTCGCGTTTCAGGAACTCGTTACATCCCCCCCCCCCATCCCCCCTCGCGACGACGTCCCGCGTGAGGAAGACGCTCGTCGAGTTGTCTCCTGCCGATCGGGTGACGCGGCGATCCTCCGGCTCGGCCGCGCTTCTCGGGGAGGGTACTTTGATGGATCAGCGTGTTTACTCCCGACGACACGACAGTGACTAAACACACGCGTCCGCGTAAGTTCCGTTTCCCGCGTGACAAAACGGCGCCCGTCGTCGCCGGCGCAACGACGACGCGGGCGAGACATTTCGGCAACCCCCTATACACGCGGCTAATTGATAAGGGTCGAGTACCGGGACCAAGTTGGAAACATCCATTCCGGATGAAAGTATCCGCTAGTAAGAGTAAACGAGTCAATAAGTTGAACCCCCGGGGGACGATTAAACACCCCTGTTCTTCTGACCGGTGACCAGTTCCGGATCGGTCCAACGCATTCGAATGACGAAACCCAATGACGAAATCCTCCGCAACATTAACAAAAGTAATAACTTCATAATTAATAACGGAGAATTTTCCTTCGCGAATTCACCCTCGTAAATTTTTTAATATCGTGTTTTCCTCGTGGTAATTAGATGAGAAGGATTATTAATTTTTCACGTAACGATCAATAATTTACGCCGCATACATTATTCACCAATCATACGTCAACATGTTACGGATTGACTGGTTATTTAATATCTTAGAGTTCTCTCGGAGTTCTTTTTTAACATCTCACCGCGCGAGAAATTAATCCTGTCTATTGGACTGTTGACGGCGAGTTAAGCCGAAAGGTCTGTAGAGTTATTTAAATTTATCTAACTCCTATTAATTTTTCAGCCGTGTTCTCAAACTTTAAATCTAGAATTATTAATATCCAGTTTAAATTTGCAAAGAAATCAATTTGAGAATTTGACGATTTGCATCACACTTTTCATGCAGAATCAGATATAAGCAAAAAATTGAAGCGGATTAATCTACAGATTACTTGTCCATTAATCACGGTACGTAGAAGGAAGATAATTTTTGAAAAATAAATTAAAAGTTATAGGCTAAAAGTTATTCGAGAAAATTGTGCAATTTGTATAATTAATTTAATTGCATAATTAAATATATAATAATAAAATATATAATTGAAGGGAAAAAGAGTTATTGCATCAAATTAATCATAAAACCTAAACTCGTGTACGCAATGTGTGTGGCCGAAAAAGAATTATCCATATTTATACCAAGAGAAATATAAAAGTTATTTTTGTTGAGAGCAACTTGTAAATTTTTGCAAAGAAAGTTATTGCTTTATATTTTAAATAGCATTTCCCTTTTTTTATTAATAACGTTCTAAGAAATAATAAATGTGAAATATCACGAGATAAATAATAGGTAATAAATATATAACTCCCACAAAAAAATATCAATTAAAATTTGCAACCTACCACAGAAAAATCACCATAGTTGTATATGAAGTAAACGGCTTAAAGTTGAAAAGTTCTTCGTTTTCTAAAAGTTTAACTTCCCGGACTTGACAGGAAACCCTTCAATTATGATAGATAATATAACGCCTAAGCGCCGAGGAGGGGAAAGACGGGGAATTGTCAAATTGCTCCGATCCGCCGCTACTCGAGCGGATCGCAGAACGCAGCCGCTTTCTCTCTTATTTTTGTGGAAGCGGCCGGTGAAAGCGCGCCGAGTTAAAAGAGCCGGGACATCGCGACGCGCGGGTGATTCCCCGCCGGCGATCGAGCGAGGGCCGCGAAGCCCCACGATCGGATTTCCCTAGATTCAGCGGGCGGGCGAGATCGATCCTTCAAGGAATCTCAAATAGACAAGTAGGCTAATAGTTGAACAGTCCGTCAGCCGCGACACAGCATCGACGGCACTTATTCCCCCCCACCCCTCCCACGTTCCACTCGATTTCGCAAATTCGGGATATCCATTCGCGATTCTAACACCACCACCACCACCATCAATACCACTATCGTTCTTTACAGAGGGCGACCTCTCGTTAATTAAATAACGCGCGACTAATTACTGATTCACTCGTCGGATCGGCGGCGAGCATGCTCGCGCGCTGATCGTCCGCTCGGCACGAACGGTCACACAGCCGATCCTTCCAATTCCAGGAGGCGTGATGACGATAATTCACTGTTTACGCAGAAAACCGTCTCGCACTCGCGAACGCGTTTCCTCCTCGTCGCACGCGCGCGGGCGCGCACATTCTCCAATCTCGCTGGTTCCTTTTTTTTCCTTTTCTTCTTTCTTCTTTCTTTTTTTTTTAATTTTACGCGACCGCGCGAATGGACGAGCGCGACCGAAAAACGCACCGCACCGCGCTAACAGCCGATCACATATGCGAACACGATAGTCGAGGGGGCACGATGGACGAGGGGGCAGCGTGCAGGAGCGCGCGGGGGTAAACGTGCCACGCCGAGTGCAACGTGACCGCCGATCCGCGCCGGATCCAATTGGCCGCGCGGGTCACGTGGTGCTGCGGTCACGTTGCAGCCGCCGTGGCCGCCCGCCACGTAAAGTGCACCTCTCACTCTCGCGAGCGGATGCTTTTCTCCGTCGTCGTCGTCGTCGTCGTCGGCCTGCCCGAGGCCGTATCTCCGCGCGCGCGATGTTTCCCACCGCCTCGTTCCGAGATTGCTCTCTCCCCCTCCCCCCCCCCCTCGCCGTGTGATACTCTTCGGGAGGAGGATCACGGAATTACGCCTTGGAAACCTGCGGATTCTTCCTTCTGAATATCCCCCGAAGGATATAGAAGGATATTCAGTTTTAATTACGTTTTAATTACCGAGGAGTCTTTATTGTATTCTTTTAACTTTTGGCACGTGCGCTAATATTCAATCGACATTGAAAAACGTGGATTCAACATTGAAAAGATCGTAGAAATGTTTAATATTCATTTTTTAATCTTGCAAACATTGCACTTCAACGTCCAGAAACATCCGATATTGTTTTAACATTTATTCAATATATATGTATTGTAAATTTCATGTATATACATGAAATTGCATATGCAAATCGAGATGAGCATGATGGACAGCGCACTGGTCTGTTATGCCGATGGTCCCGGATTCAATTTCGGTTAAAATCGAATTATTTGTTGTTATACGCTTGTTCTCCTGTTCGATAGAATGGCAGCTCGAAATCTCTTTATCTTAGCCGTTCGGAAGCGTCTATTAAACTATAGGTCCCATATCTGTATACAACCTACGTGCACACTACAGATACACGTGATGATAAAGAGAAGCTCAAATCCGACTTGGACTTGTAGTACTATTGATGATGATTATGATGATGATGATGATACGAATTAAATGCGGTTTAAAAAACTGAATAAAATATAAAACATATTTCTAAAAAAAAATTGTCAGAAAATAATATAAAAAACAATATTAATTTCTGTTATTTAAAATTGATTCATTTGCTTTCCTAAATTGTATAATACGTATTCCAATATATAGAATTATTTTTAAAAATCAATACTATCTTTAATTAAAAAATTTTTTGACAGCTCGAAAATAAGTTTTATATTTATTTTATTTCATATTTTTAATAGTGTAAAAGTATAATAATTATTATTGAAGAATGTTACTGTAAATTAAATAGAAACTTTGTATATAAAATTTTCTCAGGATGCTTAACGTTGAATTGAAAAGTTACTAAGGAGAAATCGAAAGAAAATAGATTATCGGTCTTCACTATAAAAATCTGTCTTCACTATATTTTGCAATAAGTTCAAATGACTCTGTACAATCCTTCTAATAATATTTAAAATTAAGTATTTTTGAAGTAAGTGATATTTTTTATGCATTTTAACATGAATGCTATAATTGAAAAAATATATGTAATAAATGAAAAATACCGGTTAACGAATTTGCTTAACGATTCTGTTCATGTTCAATATGTAGATTAACAAATAGAAAGCAAATGCCATCAATGCGTTACGCATTTATGTTTGTTACGTGTTTATCAACAAATAGTTTACATATTTTACATTTTGGATAATCAGTTGATATCGATTTAACGCGCCGTGACTGTGGTACGCGACTATTGATCTGCAAAACCTGGGTTGCGTAACGAACTTGTGTTTGCCCGATTAAAATAGGCTTCGTGTGTTAAATGAAACACATATATTTAACTATTCATCACAGAGAAAGAGCCCATCGATCCGGGACAATGCACCGCTTGACACGCATGAAAATTCAACCGAGACGCCACTTTTACAGTTACAATTGACGTAACGGTACAGTACACACGCCTCTGAATTACGATTTAATTAAATCGCAGTAATTACTAACGAATTGATTACATGAAAAGAAAAGAGTAGCAAGTGACGATCGGATACAAATTCGCGATGGTTGTTGTTCCTTTTAGATAAAGTGAACGTCGTTACGTACAGATGAGAGACATCGTGTTTTGATAAATGATTACGAAAGCGCTTTGAGTGGACAAGCTTGTAAAGCGAAAAATGGTCACATTAATAAGGGCCTGGACGCAACGATGGACTTTCCGATGTAATTCATGTGATAATCACCGGACCTATTCAGGAAAGCTGTAATCGAATTGCGGGTGCAACAATGAGATTATGCAGTTTTATTTCCATCCTGGTCCGCATAATCTCACGGGGCAAAAGTACCCGGATGAGATAAAGAGCCGTTCGCGGAGAATACGGGGCGGTGAGACGTGAAAAAGTGTTGCACGAGAATATCGGCTCGCTATTTCACGGCGATGACGCAACGAGTGTTGGTGCACAAGCTATCGCAATTGTTGCTCGCTAGAAATTATCCGCAAGTCCCATATCTGTGTCGCTGTTTATTTTCAGCGATCCTGCTTCATAAGAATTTCCTTTTTTCTTTTCTAGTGAAGGGATAATTAAAAATTTGCAATTACATATGCCTTATTTTCTATTTGACCCTTTAAATATGCGGTGCAATCATTTAAGCCATCAAAAAATCAAATTAAATAGAAAAAAAATTTGCAAAATAAATCGACTGTCTTTCAATAAGATAATCATGTCATAGTTTATGAATCAGTCGTACATCTCCTGTCTTTGAAGATCTACTAATAATGCATTATTAGTAATAAATGATAAAATTAAAAAATTTAACATTTCTTGTATAAAAATATTATCTATTAGCATTTATTTTTTAAAATATCTTGCAACTTTTAATACATGCAATCGTGAAATTTTATTCTCTATTATACTTTTGTCAAATAATTTCTATTCTTGAAAATTCTAGTGAGAAATGTTATCAAAAGAAACAGAGTACTAAACCTTAAAAAGATGCAGTGTCACATCTCTTAATTAGATCCCTTTCAAGAAGTTCTGTCTCTTATTTTACATATCACAAATGAAACAAGATTTTCTGCTCATGTTGTAACATTCTTGTTATACAACTCGTTACGAATCTCATTGCGTAAGAAAGGCTATTTACCTTCGTGATATATTTTTAACTGATCTATTATACATATCAATTGTTCGTGTTTAAAAAAAAACAATAAATTTATAATTAAAATTATAAAATTTATAAATTATTATATAGATAATATCGCAAAATTACATCATACATCTTTTATTTTCATTGAAAATAATATCGTCAGATCATTATTAGATTGATATATTATCAAATTATATTCTTTGTTCGAAAGGAAATATTACATCTCTAACGTATCCTTATTGCACTTAAATCTCTTTTATTATTCAGAGAAGTTCAGCGAAAAGTTAATCACTTTGAAACACCTTATAATAGATCCTTGATAATCGTTTACTTATTAAAGTGTCGATAATCGTTTTTCATACGGGGGGGATTTTTGCTGCAAATAAACGACGGATACTCTTAGAATAATTACAGTCATTTATTTGTTTTTTCACATATAAAACGTATCAAGAGAAGAACGGCCTGCGATTTTTTGAGGGCTTTCATTACTCTTGCTACATCTTCTATTGCGTAAAACTATATGACATAATATAAAAATGACTCCCTAAAAATTCATAATAAGTATTTCTGTTCATTCATTCGGCGTTATAGATTACGCTCGCTTTAATCTCTTTTTCTTTCTCAATACTCTACTTATTCGTTATCAATACGTAATATTGGACATTATCCTGTTGCTCTATAACTACCTTCTCTATACATTCTCTAAGATTTATTCGATAAATTCCATGCGCTCTTTTTACACTATATATTATTTAGATTAGTTTATATATTGTGATTCCCTAACGATATCATCCGGCCTTGTTTCATCTTCTCGCGCGATTACTTATTACACACATTATTTTTATTAAATTCATATTCACGATATACGCGCGCACATGCCGCATATTTATATATTTATACTTTACTTAAAATTTTTACATTAAAATTCACATAGAGAAAAAAAGACAGCTGAAAGACTATTCCTGCGGCATGCAGAGGATAATAAACGTTTCGCATATTTCTTAATACGACAAATATGTACGTTGCGTTGAAGTAAAATTAGGAATAGAACAAATGTGGAAGGGGTTAAAAGTAGGAGGGGCGATAAAAAACATCTTCTTTTTCACCATAATCGTTTCATACGTTTCCTTTGTTGCTCCTATTTACCGCACCAACGGGGAAACTTTCGAAAGCCTCTCTTTAAATTCGCAAATTCCAGATTTATCGTATAATAACTCGAAACGAAAGACCGCCCCTTCTATTTTTCCAACTGTATTAAAAGAAAAAAATTCGCAAAATTGATTAAAATTATTTCCGACGACAGGTATCTGAATATTTCCCCATTTGTGTTTATCGCTCCCGTACTTGTCTTCTGTATAAGAATATTCTCTGCTTAATAATACATTAAAAAGAACACTATATTTCAATAACGTTCAGCAAAGAATATTTCTCTTCTTGTTGCGATATTTAAAAAAAGGGCTTATGGCTGCGTTACTACACCGAGAGTATCCTTAATTTCTTTTACCATCAGAATAATGATTATTTCATCTATTACAACATGATGTAAAGAACTCGGTCGGTCTGGCTCGCTCGAGTCACGATAGGTGCAATAAATATTTCCGATTACTTTCTAATAAGTTTTTTTAATAGACAACGTTTTCCCGATCAACGGTAAATTTTGATGAGAAAGAGTGCTATCTTCGGAATATATTCGTTACAAATTGAAAGTGTTTGCCCGCTGTTACGAATATGAAATGCGAGCTCGTCTGCGACAGCATTTTACATAAAACACTATCAACAGTAACCGCTAACAATACAGAATTAAGGACGAATTTCAGATGTAAAATACTGCGACAGTATCACAAGTGGGAGGAGCGCGAAAGGCGTGGACGCAACTTTATTGCCATAAATTTTTTTTTTTTTTTTTTTTAAGTTAAAGAAATACGTATACAACATATGATGCAACGTGATACGGGCGAGAAAGAATTCGAGCCTACCGAAAACGAAATTGTGAGCTGAGAAGAAACCGTTACTCGCGAAGTATATCTCTCAAGAACTAGCCTCTGCGTCCGTCGAGTTAAAAGTCCGTCGCACAATCGCGCAAAGCATATAAATTCTCTCTTAATATAACACTTAATTTATAACAATTAATTCGATTGCAGTACAATAATCAAGGCCGTCAAAACTGACAATAGACGATTGCGATATCAAGCGAATCTTATCAAACATATAGTTTCTCTTTTAACGCTATACATAATTATTTAATTACAATCTGCTTCTTCTGACGGTGTATGTGTATAAATCACGTAACAAACTTTACACATTCCCATGAACATTAGTTTAAAATAATTAAGTTTTAAACGATTCTTTATTTCTATTTCCATGCTTAAAAGAAACCGTAGACTCGATTAAACTCTCCTCGATTTTGGCTAATTTTCACGGGAACGGCGCATAGAAATATAAATACACATATATCTCACGATATATATATGTATGTATGTATGATGTATGTATGTATGTATGTATGTATGTATGTATGTATGTATGTATGTATGTATGTATGTATGTATGTATGTATGTATGTATGTATGTATGTATGTAGTATGTATGTATGTATGTATGTATGTATGTATGTATGTATGTATGTATGTATGTATGTATGTATGTATGTATGTATGTATGTATGTATGTATGTATGTATGTATGTATGTATGTATGTATGTATGTATGTATGTATGTATGTATGTATGTATGTATGTATGTATGTATGTATGTATGTATGTATGTATGTATGTATGTATGTATGTATGTATGTATGTATGTATGTATGTATGTATGTATGTATGTATGTATGTATGTATGTATGTATGTATGTATGTATGTATGTATGTATGTATGTATGTATGTATGTATGTATGTATGTATGTATGTATGTATGTATGTATGTATGTATGTATGTATGTATGTATGTATGTATGTATGTATGTATGTATGTATGTATGTATGTATGTATGTATGTATGTATGTATGTATGTATGTATGTATGTATGTATGTATGTATGTATGTATGTATGTATGTATGTATGTATGTATGTATGTATGTATGGTATGTATGTATGTATGTATGTATGTATGTATGTATGTATGTATGTATGTATGTATGTATGTATGTATGTATGTATGTATGTATGTATGTATGTATGTATGTATGTATGTATGTATGTATGTATGTATGTATGTATGTATGTATGTATGTATGTATGTATGTATGTATGTATGTATGTATGATATATATACACATATACATATAAAGCAATTCTCCAACGAAAGTTTCCGTTCGCGTAAGTCGCATAACGAGCGACACGTCAGAGATTATCACCACGCGATTTAGCGTTCTACTGAAAGCGAAGGAACCAAAGGCCAAAGCTGTCAGCGCATAATCGAACTTTCAAAAAAGAAGCCAATAAACTTGCATATACCTAATATTGTTATGGGATTGCTGATAATGAATAGCGACTTAAGTCTACTTAAATGGACAAGCTCTCTTAAAAAGTAAGTATAATCACTGTATAAAACTACAGTTTCAATCTCTCGCTGTTAAAATTACGGACTTGCACTCGACTCTTTTTTTACTCCCAGCCAAATGTAACGTCTCGCGCAAATATTGTCACTCTTCATTTTGATTATAATGCGATACTCTTTTGAAGTTAATAAAAATATAGATACGAGGTGTCCCGGAGTAACTCCAACCTTAATCTTAAATTCTTTCAATGAAAAAAAAACCTGTTGGTCAAGATTTGTTAAAATTTAGGCCAGGCGTTCCAGGACACGTTGTACATGAGCACAAGCTATTTCCCGTCGCTATTTCTCATCGCTATAAACGCGCACGATTGATGCGTTAGGAACAAAAACGGCACGTAGACGTTTCATCGCGTATAGACACCAAAAACGACGACGTTTACAATCCGAAGATCTAAACTGACTGATTTCTTCCCTTTCATAATCCCGCAATCCAGGTACATATTCGATATTCGATACGACGCAAATGATTTGTTAAAAAATACACAACACTATGCAAAAAAGTCGCGATTTCAATCGAATCTCCTTCCGTCAAACATATATGGCTTATAGGAACATCCAATTGTGGAGGATTCTTACGCGCCGTGTGTGTATGTACGACACGATTATCGCGTGCGGGTCTCGTCCTCGCGCGCATCAACTGTGATCTTCATGCGTTTTGGCCTGCGCTTTCCCTTAGTCGCTGCGGTACTCATAACTCGACTGACGACAATCGACTTCCGTTTCGCGGTTTTGCGCACACCTGCACCCGTCCTACGGACCGTCGTTCTTGCCATGGCGTCGATTTCACGCGAATTCACGTCGATAACGTTTCTATCATTTTCGACAACCCTTCTCGAGCGCCTGGTGCGTCCGGCTATTCGTTCCATCTCGTCGTACTCCGCCTGCAAGCGACGTGCCAGTTCAAAATCCTCTCGCTCTTGCAACAGCAATCGCTCCATCCGCTGCTGCTCCTCGATCACTTCCTCATCCGACAGAAGCTTGCCGACGCAAGTGCCGACAGTACGATGGCTCTCCGGGGTGCATTCCTCTGTTTCATCGCAAGACTCCGGCGGCGAGTCGTAATTAAATTTGTTGTTACTCTTGTTATGCACGCTGTTCGATTCACCTGTCACTGAAGGGATCCTCATCAAGTTTCGCGCAGACTTCCTCGGGCTGGACGTGACATCTGTTGCAGGTTCATTCTGCTCTAAATTCCCTGTATTCTGATTTTCAGAACTTTTACTAATTTTTCGCCGCTTCGCCCTGTTCGTAGAACTTCCGTCAATTTCCGTGCTCTCGTGAGATGTCGAGAATGTGGCTTGATCCAGTGTGGGATCCTCGTCTATCCTTTCAGGTAGCGCTCTCTTCCTCGTTGCTGCTCTGCTTCTTTTAGACGCATCCAATTCCATTTCTGGCTCCGATGTCTTCTTCTCCGCGTTTTCTTTTCTCCTCTTAATTCGTTCCGCTATATTTTCGACGGCTACGTCATTGTCATCGTCCCGCTCGCCGGTTTGCAGACTCGTTTTAACAAATGACGAATTAGAGCTCGTCGGATCGTCATCTTCTTCTTTGTCAGTTACGTTCACGGTAGGTTTGATTTCCTTCCTGGCAGTCCGCAGGTTTCTATGCCGTTTAGATTTCGCTACCACACCGTTTCGCGTGTTCGTTCTCCAGGACTTGCGTGCTTTCCTCATGTCCCATTCGTCGTCCAACAGCTTCTTACTCACTTTAGTACCATTGATTATTTTATTTGCATCTTTCGTATAATTTTTGTTGCTATCGAATGATGGTTCGGGTATAAAGTCAAGTCTGCGGATAGCATCATTCGTCTGAGGCTTCGTCGTCGACTTATTCGGAACAATGATTTGAGAATGAACGAGTGACGTCGACGGTTTCTGATCAATCGGTATCTCTGTATTATCCTTCAGACTCTGTGCAGCTTGCTTTTCCTTTGCATCTTGTCTTATTTTACCTGTAACAGCATCTTATAATTCAATATAAAAGTAAAAACTTATGTCTTTACATAATTTTAATTAAAAATGCAATTAATTATATGCATATTACTCATTTGTTACAATATGACAAAATTCGAAAATTGTAATGTTGAATTATCTGCAAAGAAAAAAAAATTATGACGAGAATTGAATACAGTTAATAAAGTAAATGAGTAAAGTTAAATGAATAAAGTTAATGATATTTTTAATCCTCTATAATTAATAAATCACATCGTTATATCAGAATCATATTAAAAAATGATTACAAATTTTTAATAATTTAAGATAGAGAATTTCTATGTCATTTTGGCCAATTATATAATTGCAGCAAATGAGCGATTTATCTGGAATACATGATGATATTTACATGCGAGAATCTGTAATTTACCTCTGAAGGCGCTCCAAGAACATCCGATACGTTTCACGTGTGTCGGTGATGGAGGCTTTGGCACTGCATTACATACTTTCTTTAAGATAGGGATCACTCTAATTAACTTTGGATCTATTTGTCTTCCATCTAAAAGCAGAGGTACACAAAAATAACGTTATTAACCATTTTTTTATATAATTGCAGTGTTCACTCAAATTTTATGAAAAAAATTCTCTGCGAGAATTCTTAAAAGAACTTTTTTAAAGTAACTTTGCAATAAATTTATTTTATTGTCTTTTAATGTTCCTTAATTATACATTTACAAAGAAAAGCCACTAAGTTTTGTACATTAAATATTAAAAAGTACTAAAAAAAGAAATATAATATAAATTAAGTGATGTATGATAATATGAGTTAATAATGTTTTCGACACCAATCTAGCTCATAGAATTCGAAAGGCAATTAAACACATTACGCCGATTTAGAACAATGTATTTTTTCCATTATTATCTATTCTAATTTTTTTCTAAAAATTTCAGATTTTTTTCGGGTTTTTCGAAAATAAATCTTAAAATATCACTTTCTTTCTTTTTTGCTGATAAATACATACCCAAAGAAATTTGCAATTTTGTCCTTGGCACCGTTTTGATCGGTTTAAAATGATGAATCTCCTGGTTTATGCTGTCGTGACTGCCGGAGCTTTCGGCGCTTCCTATCCTCTCGTCGTCATCGGCCAAGGTCATGCATACTTCCACTCCGAGACTCTTTTTCTTGCTGTTCACCACGTCGCTCGGGACTCGTAGCTCCTCCTTAGTCTCCGTCGCATAAGCACTGGACGTGGAGCATCCAGGATCCGCGGGATAATTCGAGGTACAAGGTTGAGTGAACTTGGACACCGTGCTTTGATGCTTCTTTGTGATGACGTTGTAAGCGGGTACTTGTTTCTGGCAACAATACGCAGCCAGATTTTTATGAGCACTGGGCGCACTCGTCGTCTCCTTAGAGCCGCACACGTTGGAGTACATTCCCATCCTGGATAACAACACGTTCATCTGTCTCGTTTTCGAGTTGTCCCTGACAGACTCGGGAAGACCTACGTGCCTGCCTTCCAGGCACGCGGTTGTTCCGATTTGCGGCGTTTCGATATTATTTACACGTATGTTCGCATAGTCAAATTTGTTGGATTCGTTGAAAGCGTAAGTCGACGACACTGACGTTCCCAAGCACTCATTATAACACTTAGCGGAAGCCTCCTTTTGTGCAGCCTGCTGCTTTGCCAGGGTCTTGGCCAGCAGTTGATCCTGCGCGAACTGCGCCAGGAGCAGTTGCTGCTCCTCCGCACGGATCTTCTGAATCAGAGCCTTGCTGGCCATTTCCTCGGCCTGCCTCTGACGACGCATCTCCTCCTCGGCCATTTGAAGTTGAGCCTTGTACTCCCGATGTATCTCCCCGGTTGCACTGAGTATTCTATTTGCCGCATAATCTGTGCAAAAGGAAAACACCTTCCTGCAATATTTTATAACAAAATCATAGCAAGGTACTGTGTTCTTCAATTACTATCATTTTATATCGACAAGCCTTGCTATTAAAAAATAATCACAATCAATCAGTGCTTATCAATGTTCGTATTAAACCAAAAGTTATGTAATTTTTTGAAAAATTGAAAGAAAGAAAACGAAGAAAGCTGATGCCGTGGAATAAAGAAAGTGACAGCATCGACATTACGTAATTCACGGAGACATTTACCAGAAATATGCGAAATGTCATCCGACAGGTAAACAGAACTCGCTTAGGTTATGTTACATTTGTTTATTGCTGGCGCGAGTGTGATGCGTGCGTGCGTACGCGCCAGCACGCGCGCGCGCGCGTGTGCATGCGTACGTGTGGGTGTACATACATATATGCACGATACTCACCAGCGTCGTCGTCCAAGTCCCCCTCCTCGCCATTGTGCTTGTTCTCGACCTCCTTCGGAAACCTGGTTCTGATCAGCTCCCAGAGGCCGTGGTTCACCAGGGTCTCGGACTTGGTGGCGGTGCGCAGCCAGGAGCCGACCCGGACCCGGCACATCGGACAGCTCAGGCTGTTGTGCTCAAACGTACCCCGCAAGCAACGCAGGCAGAGGTTATGTGTGCACGGCAGCGTCACTGGCTCGATCAGGATGCCGCAGCATATCGGGCACTTGAGATCGCGCAGATGCACGTCCGCGGTGGTGCGCGACACCGTCAAATCCACCACCTTCGTCGGCCGTTTCAAATACATCTTCTTCCCATATCCTGCGATCTACAGCGACGACAGCTAACCACTGGTGACAGTGGTGACCACTGGCTTGTAGCTTGCAGGCTTGCACTTGCACCAAGTGTCTACCCCTACCGGCCCTACCGTATCAACTTTCGTCGCGCAACATCGTTGTCTAGTAAATCGCTTATTGACCACTAGATGGACAGTTACGATTCTTTTGAAATTCACTTTAATATATTTCTCACAAGTACTCTTTTATCTATTCTTTACTATCTATACAGGCATCGAGATCTTTGTACTCGGACTAGTGATATGCTAGTTCACATACTATCATCAAAAAAGGGCGGTACTCCATTTACATGAGAGTGAAACTAGGGGTGTTAGAGCCCAAAGTGTGGCTTCTCTCACTCTTTCTTGAAGAGAATAAAGAGCGCTCTCCATTTTTTTTTTATATCAAACTCTTATAAAATTAGTTTTTCAGAAATATATAAAAATCAAGTACTTTTTTAAATTGAATTTTTGTCAATTATTTTCTGATTATACCAACCAAACGCGATTATCTTCTTATAATAAAATTACAGTATAAATAAAACAACACTTTTAAAAAACTGTTTGAATTGAATTTCAAGAAAGAGTGAGAAGCCACACTTTGGGCTCTAACACCCCTCTCAGTTCACTCACCAACTTGCACTGCGACTGACTACTCTAGCGCCTGCCATCGGAGTCCCCTCGCGATACACAATTGTCATCTGCCTTACTCTGAATCGATAGGGCAATGCGCCTTCCTATCCATCGAAATTAGCACGGAGTTTTTTAAAAAATAAGTAACAATTGGATCTGGAAAAATCTATTTTATTTTTTCTTCCATTCTTGAGAGTACTTATGCTAAGTCAGTAATATTAGTTTTAAAAATAGATGTACATAGAAAAACATGCAACTATAAATCTTATTCAATTCACACAATTATTATTTGATACAAGCTAATAGCGAATAAATTTTTTAACGGTCGTTACATATTCCATATTAATATTAGTTTTATTTTTTTTTAATTTCTTAAAAATATATAATCAGAATCTTTTTCTTGTTACATAAGATTGTTGTGCAAAAAATCATATTTTAAAAATAAATACCTGTACAGAAAAGCATAATATATAGTAAAACTTACAACTGTAATCTTATTCAGTTTTAATATTATATTATTTAAAAACCAATAAGTTTTTAAACAATTATATTGTTTAAAATAATATCATTACATATTCCATCTTCTTGAAAAAATCAAAGATCAAAAACACAAAAAAATCATCGATTTGTTACGGTGTTAAATTCTTATCACACGGCTCAAGTAAAATTAAGAATAGAAATTCGACAGGATAAGGTTGCAGAACAGTGGCAATATCAAAAGAAATTAATTCTCAAAAGCTTTTGTTTATGGTTTCTCCTCAGAATAGTAATTTAAAAAAAATATAATTTATAAAGCACATGATACTGTAACAACGAGATTGTTTCTCTTTCCATTGACATATGTATTAAAAAAATAGTAAAACTTACATAACAATATTACAATTCCATAATACGATATGTATATTTTTGTGTAGCATGATTCTTGTAACATATTTCTGGTCCAACATATTATTTCAGTGTATCTTTTGTTTTGTAACTTAATGCTAGTATAATAAATTTATTTTTATTCTATTTAAATATTTTCTTCTAAGGATAAATTCAGAATAACAAGCGAGAGTGATCCAAACTCCAGTCAGTTTTCTCTTCAATCTCTCCTCTGAATCAGCAAGGCAATAGAAGAAAGATTGAAGAGTGAAAACTTGGATAGTTCTATTTTGATCTCAATTCTAAATCATCAAAAGAAATTGGTGCGTCAAAAAATTTATAAAGAATTTCAAATAACAGTAAATAGAGATAAAAATCGTATAAATTCTCATAATTGGATTATAAATAACGCGCGTTTACACATATTCAGAATATGTACGTGCATAAAAAGACAACGTACCAAAGTGTGCAATAATATTCTGCGATTCCATACGAATGCAACATTTATCCCTACAATTCATATGAAAACAATAAAATGGTGAAAAAAACTCATTTGTAGAGTTAAAAATATCGACTGGCATAGCCAACATTATACGCTTATCTCTCATAAAACATTGAAAATATATTTATTTCTACAACTACCAAATACAAAATCTAAGTATCAATTACTTCAGCGTTCTGTTCGACGTGACTTTTGAACGGTAACGTTATGGAAGCTTCGTATTTTTTTGCATTAAGAAGAATGCGCTTTTGTACACCTTGGTGGAACATGTTCGTGCCATGAAGACAAATAAAATTAATAGCCAATCAACCTTGTGATTCCTCCAATTTATTGAGCATCTATTTTGCTTTCGCTGAAGGACGATTTCTCAGATTCTTCTTCGTCGCCTGGTCTACTTCTGGAAGATCGTCGTCCTCGGACAAGGCGGATTTCTTGCCTGCAAACATACAATGCACACACGCATTTTATTTCAATAGAGTAAACAGATAATAAAAATTAAATTGACAATAGCAAAGTATGTAATAATAAATGGAACTGTTTTCACCTTCTCGCTTCTTCGATTTCGGTTTCGATTTCGTCTTTACGACAACAGGCGCGGCATTTTCGCGTGAACGCTTGATCTGCTTCGCAATGAAGACGTATAGGAGGTAGCCTTGGAAGAGCGAGATAACCAATACTGCCGAGAATTGCACTGCGGGAATATTAAAGTTACCGGTGGTATAATCGAACTTAAACTCTTGCTTTCTTAATCCATACAAGAACACTACACATGTAAGCGCGATAGTTGCGACGTGGGCGAATATATAAACCGAATTGGCAACCAGGAATGCTACTGTAACAAGAATCAGACGAATATATTAATAGAGTTGTGCTATAATATACAATGATTCGATTGCAGCTCGAATTATTAATAAAAGCAACTTACATTTTGTTCTCTTTTCTTTTTGACTAATAAAATGAATAAGTCTGGCTGTATGTAGTAAAGCATCTCCCACATAATGGAAAGTTAAAAAGATCAGGGCGAGATGTTGGAAGCTGTGGAGAATAAATATATATTTTAATACAAATTGGATGAAAATAGAATCTATATGTTATAATATTTACTTGAAGAAATAAGCTGCGAATGTAAAGGCTAATCCAATGGTTGCGTGAAAGACGCGTTGCAAAATATCTTCTTTCTTAATTCGTTGAAAATAGAGTTCAGGATAGCAGTGCAGCCAATAAGAAAGCTGACCGATGAAAAATAGTTTTAAGTAGGCGGTCATCGGCATCGGATATTCTTCCCACAACGTCCACACGTTCAGAAGTATATTTTCTCTGAAAGAGAAAAAAACTTGTCATTGAATTGCTTCTTTTATATTTTTCTTCATTTCTAGGGGTCTGCATATCTACCTAATTATAATATCAATGGCCCACAATGCAGACGCTGTATAAAACACTATCAATTGGCTGGACTCGTTGAATTTAGAAAGCTTTACTTTGCTGAGATGAAGCCGCTTAGAAATTTTCTATGGTTAAAAGTTATTTTGTATCAATAAATACATTCTTACATCAAATCTACATCTTGTAGATGTCAGATGAATATACTTACATCAAATATATATTCCTGAAGCACAGCATGTATTATAATAGTTATCAAGAAATAAAAGAACACGGCACATGAATCTTTCCAGCCTGTGGTATATTTTACCACTGCTGTTGGGTCCTCAGTAGTATTGGTCACATTATGGTGAATAGCAATGAACATATAAGCCCATGGTGAAGTAACCTGAAGGAAAACAATCTTATCATATAAAGTTAGGAAAAGGACAGATAACATCTCTATAAAAATATAGAAAGATAATCTAACAAAATGAATTTTAATGTTTCGATAAAGCTCTTTTTTCTGAGATTAATATAAAAAAGCAATTATAATGACATTGGAAATTTATAAATATAATACTGCACATATGTTTACACTTATAAAATTTGCATTAATATATTTAAGTGGGAAATAATTATTTGCACAAATGTAATAAATAAAAATGTATCGCGATGAGTCCAGTTTGTCTTGGCACAAAACAACTTGTAACATATGGTCATCCCGCTTCCCCCGGCATCTCCAAATTTCCACCTGACGCGACACGGAGGTGAGATATCGGAGACGGAAGCCTCGCGAGGAAACTCGGATACCATTCTCTCGTTTTTCCTCGAGCGAACAGCGAGTCAAAGCGGATCTAATGTTCTAACGGGGTCGAGGAGTACAAACAGATGCTGAGATACCGGGCGCACCGACCTGTATCATGAGGCCGATCACGAAGACCATAGCCACGCAGGAGACGATGTCCGCATGGTTCTGTATGATGAACTCGTGACTGAGGATCGGCGGATTCTTGCTCGAGCTCTTGCGTCCCTTCACCGTGACCATCTTGGCCGAGCGGAGCGTGTCTTCACTGAGCGGCGAACGCGGCACGACAGACAGGAGTCACAGCCACAGCAGGAGGAGGACGGACAGAACGGGTGGCCCCACCGCGAAAACCGGGCCACGGCGTTTCACCGCGCGGAAACGTCATGCGCGCGTACGCCATACACACACGCGGCGGCCAACAACGCCGGACAATGTGGCGCTCGCTCACCCGTTGGCACCGCGCGCGTCATACTGATCACCTGCGTTCTCGCGTTTATTCACCAGATGTTTCGGAATGTTTTCTCATTCGTCGCGACCAAACGAACAGATTTGCGATTATTTTTTTCCTTTTCAGCAGGTACGCGGAATTGCGGAGCAGGACGGAGAAGAATTGAGGAGAAGGACTTCGAGGCAGACGCTCGCTTGACTTATAGCGCGATGTACCCAGCGCACCTCGGAAGGTTTTGAATTGAAAGAAAAGTTGCAAATTTAAATCAACACTTCTCTTGAACTGTAAATTGAAAGTTAAAAGAAAAAACAAAAATTTTACTCTTTACAGAGCGCTGATTTTATTGTAAATTGCCCCGCAGCTGTTTTATTATTCGTTCAAAAAGGCATAGCTTTGATTACAAGTCTCATTTTCCATAGAATAATTCCTTCTACGAGAGATACATGCAAGAAATTACAGTTGACAATAAAAAGTTTTATATAATTCAATAGAATTTAATTAATTTAATTTAATAGGATTTTAAAAAATTCTTTATAATTTGTCAGTCTGTCAAATTGTAGTGTACTCGTATTGTACGTATAATATAAAAATATATTGAGAAAAAATAATAATATTAAATTCTTTAAAATATAATGTTTAAAGGACTTATTTTTTCATCATCCTTTTTTTCTTATATCTCTTGCTTATACTCTCTTGAAAATATACTAAATTTTCAAGATATAGATTCCTAGAATTCGGAATGTCAAACCGCAAAATATCAATTATCTTAAAAATCGACAAAATATCAGAAGAACATAATCGGAGCAAATGTTGAGTTAAGAAGAATCTTAAATAGAAAATGAGGAAGAACAAAAAATTTCTATAAATACCAAGATATTTTTAACAATTTTAAATTTTATTTTGTTTACATTAAGAATAAAACTACAATTAAATTTAATTGATAAATTAATTACAAGTTATTTTATTATTGTAATTTTATTATACATATCACCTTGAACTCAAAACTTATAAAGATAACAATGTGTTTTTTTTTTTTAATAGAGAAAGATAAATCAGAATTAATTGGTTTGCTTAGTTTTTCGGAATAGACAACCATTTCTCGATTTTTTGATATTTTTGTTTCTCGCTTCAGCTGAAATTAAAAAAATATTTTATATCGCATTTTATTATATTATATAAAAAAAAAGAGTAAAAGAATATAGTTTACTTTTTTCAAATCCTTTCAAGAGCATAAAATTTACATCATTATTATATATCATTACCTAATGAAAAAAAGAGTATTTAAATATAAAGAATATATAATTATGGTACAATATTTAGCGCAACAGTATTTTTATATTTACAAGGAAAAAATATATTTATTTGTTTAGGTGATATGTTGGGTAACACATTTAGAAGATATAGTTTATTTCACGACATGGATACAACATCATGCGTAATATATAGCAGTTTTTCCTAAATTTAGACATTTCGTCGCAACAATCAATTTATGGGACATTTCAAATTGTTGGCGAATTACAATTTCATGTGTATCGCACCGTCGAGCACGCAATGATGTCGATAATTCAATGTCGGAAGAAAAATAAATACAGTAATTCTAATACTCTATATATGCTGCGGGTAGGATGTAAATTCATTGATCAACAATGGGTCAAAAATATATCTCTGAAAATCTTAAAAATAATATCTTTTCATTTTTCATATTCTTATTGCGCTAGTGACGGGCAGCTAACAGTTTTACACTATGCAAGTACTATTTGTACATTTTTGTGTATATAATTAGAATAGTGTAGTATATGATATACAGCGCTAGATAATTATATATATATATATATATGTATATATACACACACATGTATTTTCGTTAACGTATGCCAATCAAATGGATATTTAGGATATTAAATGATATTAAGCATCAACATGATTTGTTTGTACCAATAAAAGCTCGATATATATCCAATTTGTATCAAATTCTATAATTAGGCATTCTGCCTTAAAATTTACTTATAAATTAAAATTAAAAAAACTTTTATAAACATTAATATTCTTAATTATAATTTATAAAATGTATTTGTTATCAAATAAAAATCTATCGAAATGTACGAAAAATGTAATAAACAATACCAATTACAAATTACAATTTTATACACAAATAATATTGATGAGAGCCTTTGTAATTCCCGTACTGTCCACTTTTGTTTCATTCAAAAATTTACCTTCTTGATAAAATATTAAATCAAACCAGGATCATTTTGCGTGGTCATTTAAACAAGTGTCATTAGCGATATTATTGTTGCTTTTCAATGAAAGCTATTTTATCTGTCGTATACTCTAGTAGATATCATATACTTCGAAACAATTTTAAACGAACAATTTGTCGAATAAATATATATGTATTATTTTCGTATTATTACTCTAATTCGAATAAATTGCAATGTATGCGCATATTATTGTACTTTCGAAGATTTAAGATTTTCGTTTTTTCGCAGCATGCATTAATTGCTATCCACTAAGCCAATCTTAAACGTAGCATTGCGAGTGCTAAATAGCATTGAAATAAAAATCATTAAGCACTCCACAACCCTCAAATTGTGTCCAACTACATTGAAAAAAATTATACGCTATCGCACACAAGTTTTATTGCCTTACGCGTATTCCCGTTAAAATCACGAGTCGGCAATTTTATTCTGACATTTAAATGAACTCACACGAGTAAGAGTTTACACAAGACACAATTTTCAATGGATATCAGAATGTAATTCTATCCGGTTCTAAAATCTCGTAAGAACACGACGAACGCTATCTTATACGCCAAAAACAATTATGAGATTAATACTTGCATGACTTTCTTGAAAGTTAAATATACGAGTATAGAGAGAGAAAGAGAAAGAGAGACAAAGAGAGAGAGGGGAGAGAGAGAGAGAGAGAGAGAGAGAGAGAGAGAGAGAGAGAGAGAAAGAATTAAATCTAAATACTTTTGTGGTCACAAGCCTTAAATTTTAGCAAAAATTTTTTTAACGTTATGTGCAACTAACGCGTCGACTCAGGTCAATTTCTTTCCTACGAGTCGTTCGTTTATCGTTGCAAAATTATGTTTTGAGGTAGACAGGTATATTCTCCAATAGCCTTTTATAGCTTCGAGTAAACACTAAACCGAAAGATAAACACTTTCACCGACGCAAAATACCGCATTATTTTTTAATCCTATGCCTTAGTAGACCACAAATACGGGTTCAAAATGTTTAACTTGTGAAACTCTTGCAATTTCTCTCAATCTAATTTACTGCTCGATCCGTGCTATAACTGAAAAATGATAATTAAGCGTTCCAATAAATTTGATTATACTAAAGAATTGAATGAAAAATCAAATTTGAGGCTGTTGTTTTTAATTTATAAAATATCCGAAACGTCCAAAGCATCAAAAATGCACAAATAATATCATTATTTGCTAATAACGCTAATAAACGTTGAATTGTTTTGTTGTTGAATCCAATTAAATATACGTGCCAAAATTGTTTATATTAGGTTCGAGTAGCATATCAAATATAAGTTTAGCACGTCTCCAATTTAGTCACGTGTCTTTACATATTTCGTAAAAATAATTTTCTGCCCCATTATTTTTTTTAGCGCTTGAATTTGATATATCTTACTACACTAGATTTTGCATATATCAATTTCTAATTTACCTTCAATACTATACATCAATGCAAATTCAATATTATTAAGATAACAATATTATATTTCGTAATTCCGTGTCTCGTTGCCAACGGAGGATATCGCTTTTATCAGTAAACTGCACCGATAGATATTATACGTTATGATTACTTTATACCTTTATACTTCAGGTACTGCTTTTGTACCCATTTCTTACCTGAGCTCGAAAAACGTTTTAACATACAAACGTATCTGAAAGAATATAAAAGAACTTCCTTTCTCGATATAATTTCCAATCATACCTGCTAGTTGCCCGAATTATATGAATTGAAAATTCGTTTGCAGATCTTAAATAAATAAATGTAGTATACATAATTAAATTTTTCAAATATATAAACATTCGTAAGATTCGTTTCTTGTCAAGAGCAACAATAAAATTATCATAATATAATTTATACAATACTGCAATATTTTTAATCGGCACCTACTCTTCAGGCGTTTTTTAATCTACCGGCGCTTTTTAAAATATTAATTTCATGATTTATACGAGAGGCGGATCCTTTTGTTGATCCATCTCTTCGACAGTCATGTAGAGACCTTCCTCTTCGTACGTCGACTCGTGCTTCGCCAATACTTTTAGCAACGGACGCAACTTCATCCACCATTGATACGTCGGAATGCGATGTCTAATAACCGTAAAATATTCGTAAAATATTATGTTATGCATCGGCGAGAATTAATACGATTCGTTGAATTCATTAGGATACATACTCAAAGTCGGTAACCTCGTCAAGTTCCGTAAATGGCGTGTATCTGTACTGGCGTCTGACGATACCGAGCATCACCGCGCTATCCGCTGACGGAGTGAACGTTTTGCCATCAGGACTAGTATATTTTCTTAATTGGTCGGTGAACCATTCTACTGCCTTAGAGCCCATCTTTGTACCCAAGTTACGATCAAAAGGCGTCGGCGAGCCTCCTTGCTGCATGTGACCTAAAAAATATTTCACAACAAAATTAAAAATTAATTGCATATTAAAGGAAATATTGGGCTTTCATTTAAAAGACCGAGTGAAAAAATGTGTACCGAGTATATTCCTTCTACAACTGAATAAGCCCTTTCCTTCTTCGCTAAAAAGTCTAAACATAAACTCAGTATCGTAATTTTCGTTGGCATTCTCGTTTCTAATAATGAGACCCCTCTCGACGCCTTCCGACATTTTTGCCGCCATTGCGATGACATCTTGATTCAAATCTTTGATGTTAAATTTCTCCTCATAAATGTACGCCGCGTCGGCACCACCGGCTAGACCAGCAACGGTCGCTAAATATCCGCAGTAACCACCCATCGTCTCGATAATGAATACGCGACGTTTAGTACCTTGTGCCGATTGCCGAATGCGATCACAGATCTAATGGATAAAATGATTAGTAACTATTAAACCTTAAATCGCTTCAAATTAATTTAGAAGTATCACAGATCTTACCTCCGTAATTTCATTTGAAGCTGTATCGCAGCCTAATGAAAACTCGGTACCTGGTACATTGTTGCTAATAGTCGCAGGAATCATAGCGATAGGAATTTTAAACTCATCGTACTTATCTCTCGCTTTGACAAATGTGAGGCCAGTCAAATAACCCTGAGGAAGAGTAATATACTTTTATCGCCACTATCTTTGGACGTAAATGTACAAAAATCACATAACAAAATTGTTACCTCGAATCCACCTATGATGAGCAACGCCTGTATTTCAAATTCTTTGAGCTTTTGAGCGATTTGTGGTAACTGATCCTCTGTGGGTGGTGCACGCTTCGTTCCCAATTTTGCGCCACCTTCTGAGACCCAGCCGGTAACCGATGGCCAATCCATTAGTTTGAATCTACCAGCTATCAGACCTAGCACTCCATCGCCGATACCGTATACCTACAAATCGAGACATAAAATTGAGAATTATTACAAATATACAAGACAGCATTCAGAATTTTTAGACATGTACCTTGTCACCTCGATAGATACAATTCCTCACAAAGGAACGAACCGCTGCATTCATGCCACAAGACGGCGATCCTATATGCATAACCGCCAACGTATAATGATCCTGTAATAAAACCATAGATAAACGAGAATAAAAGCCGATATAATGCATCATGCAACGTGCACAAGAAGCTGAAAAACCGCATTTTATATATGAAATTGAATATTAAATAGCGCACAATGCTTTCGTTTCGTCTGCCTATGGGAGGATGGTCGTGAGACGATACGGTAAATGATATGTATTTCTAACACAAGGCACACATTCTCTACTCCAAAGGATTAACTCACTTGTCCACATAAAGTGTATTGCTATGAAGGGAAAAATGTGCTATTATTAGGGAGATTTGTATTGACATATTATGTACAAAATCTGAGAGGAATGTATGCTTGTAGGCTTTTAACTCATAGGCTTGATTTACCTTTGGTAATGTACGGCCATTAACTTCCTGAAGCAATAGTAAATAATATATATGTATATAAAATCTATGTTTCATTATTCATTATATTTTTTATTTATTTTACATGTTAGAGACCCAAAATTCTCACGAAATACTTCTGCTTTTTTGACGATATTAATGCTGTATTAATATCGTGTTAAATACAACGGAGTTTTTCGGGTTTTCATTAGAATAAATTTAGCTGTAAACGGAAAATGATCATACCTTATTAATATCCATCAAATGTGGCGCTTTCAAACGAGTCAGCATTTTGTAAGTTTCTAAGTTGCGTTCGAAACCTCTAGAAAAAATAAATAGATGCATACACATTTATTAATTATATTTATATTTAGTACTTTATATTTTGCATATTGGTATAACATTTCATATTGATTTACTCACTTTCCTCGAAGCTGAACAGCAAGATCCCAGTTTTTATCAGCCATAGCCTGCGATACGGCCTTCGTACGACGAACACATTCCATAAGTGGTAATCTTACAGCTTGGTTACCGTCCAACGTAACGACGCAGGCTTCCGTATCGGGAGTTGCTTCCATTAAAGCCATCACAGCTTCAGCTCCCATCCGGCATCCCTGTAATGCATATTATTTCTTAAAAGTATAACACAAGTATTATATTTTAAAACATTGTAAAGAAAAAAGTAAATGTATATTAAAAAGTTGCATTGCATTAAAAAATGATATGTGTTTATTATGTGTCCCGATAATAAAAATCCTAAATTGTAATACCTTACCAAAACTCTATCAAACGCTGAAGGATTGCCACCTCTTTGTACGTGACCTAGAACAGTGACTCTCGTATCCTGCTGTAATTTATCCACGACAACTTTATGCACTTTATCAGTAGTGATTGGATCGCCGTTTCTGTCGACAGCTCCTTCAGCCACGATAATAATATTAAGCCGTTGACCAGTAAGTCTTTCCTGAAAAAAGTTGCACAATAACAAAAATCTATTGTATATGTTTAAAGTTCAAGTTTTGCTTAAATAGATCTAAAAAAAGTAGCTATAAAAAGACAAAGAAATATAGGAAATTAACTCAATAGTGTAATAGATACACTGATAATAATAATATAAAAAAGATGTATATACAATATTAAAAATATAAATCTTTGAATTGTATTAGCAGCACAATTAAGGGGATTAATTAAAGTTAGCAGAATTTTATATACTTTATGTTAAAATAATACACATACACATACATAATATTATAAATTTAACATAACATGCACATTTGACCTTGTTAAATAATATTACTTTACTTTCTATGCTGAGAAAAAAAATGCTTTCAAAGCATATTGCACAAATATTTTATCATACAAAAAAATAATCAAATAAAAATAAGCAATTAAAATAATTGCTATCATTTGTAATATTAAAATAACAAAGCGTGAATTATGCAGCAAGCAATGTGCAGTTTATCTTGCAGGTTGTAAATCATAAGAAATATAAATATACTTGTTCTAAAAAATTAAAAAAAAATTTGTCGAACCTGCAATAATTTTTTGCACAGCTTGTTGGGCCAATCTCGCTCGGGTGGCCATTCTGGGATGAAAACATAATCAGCCTCACAACATATAGCTGCCACCAGAGCTAGATAACTGTAATGTATATTGTAATAAACCTAACTACAACTTTTCTCTTACAATGCGATATTTTAATATATTATATAAAATAATGTTGCACGTCACATTAATCAATCATCACGTGATTATGAATTTATAAGGTTACGCTTGATCGAAACATGTGGATAAAAATTAATACATCCACGGTAAATTTTCACGTAAGCGCTAACGGGACGAATGGCAAAAAACAAGAAAATTTCATACATACAAAATACGTGATCCGATTGTAATTAATTATCTATCTCAGAGAAGTTGTACCGCGTTTAAAAGTACCAAAAATAAACGCGAATTTAAGCTTTCTCGCGTATATCTTTAAATTACTGATTAAATCGCTCATTTCATTAGAACATATATTAAATAATATTTTAAAGTAACGACTGGTTGAGAAACGTGCCTGTCGCAAACCTTGGCATAGCTCCTCGACCCAGTCACCACTTGTCGGAGACTCAGGAATAAAGCAATAAGTGGCTTCAGTAGACAAACTTGACGCTAATGTCAGGTACCTGAAAGGCTCTGCCATCTAATTATCTTCAGTACCATCCGACATATTATATCTGATTTTATATTAATTAACGAGGGGATGAAATGTAAATACATTTTTCGTATTCCTCTTTATGTCATTGTATTTAGAGGAATATACATTCAAGGATGTCACGTAATCCGATTTTAAATCAGAACATTTAAGCAACCAAAAAAACCGACATACATAAAAACTCAATCCTCACATTTAGTTAAGTTAGTAAAAAATTAGCAATGCAAAATCTGTAAAATTTGAGTAAGTCTATCAGACATGCCTGCTCCAATTTTTTACATAATTTTTCAGGCCAGTCGACGGGAGGCGGACATTCTGGGAAGAAAACATAGTCTGCCTCAGCAGCTAAAGCACCCACGATAGCCAGATACCTAATCGAAAGTCGTTTATTTATCTATGTTTCACTTCCAAAGTCAACAGATTGTTTCGGGCGATAATTATATATAGACCTTAATCTCTTGTGCTCTAGATTTCCGTCAATGAAATGATACTTTTCTATGTTAGAAAACTATTATGACTCTATATAAAATCATTTACCGATATAAATTTTGAATTATTCTCTCGATAATAAAATCAATAATAGTCTTACCCGCAATGACGACCCATGACTTCCATTATAAACGTTCTCTGATGCGAGTAGGCTGTGCTAGCTATAGCATCGATACTTTCAATGATACGATGCAGCGCGGAATCGGTACCAATCGTCATATCCGTGCCGCAAAAATCGTTATCGATGGAACCTACTAGACCGACAATATGCAAGTGCTTGTATTTTTCGCACTGTTCGGCAGTTATGTCACCTGATGAGAAATAAGCGCATTAATTTCGATAGAACGCAAGGATAAAGCGATTTTCTAAAGCGACGTTTCTTATTCACCAGATTCGACTAGCGCCTTCAGAAGCGAGGACCACTCCTCTTTAAAGAGATTGGCACCCGTAAGGGAGCCGTCTCCGCCGATTACCACTAAATTAGTTATTCCCAAGTTAACCAAGTTCTTGGCGGCTTTTAAGCGACCGGGACGCTCCCTGAAATCTTGGCATCGGGCGGAACCGATTACTGTACCACCCTTAAAAAGTAAAAGAAATACATGCGTTAATAATGCATAAATGAATGATTACGCACCACTTTCAGCTTTGTAATGCCTACTTTGTGAATGATGCAAGATACGGACGACCATGTAGCTTCCTCGATGTATTTTCCACCGTCCACCATACCTTGATAGCCTTCCTTGATAAAGTACACCCTGCACCCGAGATAGATGCCCATTCTCACGACCGCCCGTACGGCGGCATTCATTCCTGAAAAATAAAAGATCAAAAGTTAGTTTAAGTTACTACAAATATATAAAGCCATTTTACTATAATGTGAACGTTGTTGTAAGTGATTGTACAAAATTGAAGGAGGCGTAGCTATTAAATCCATTTCTATCAACATAAATTAATTTTAATCTCGATTTTATTCTTAAAATGAGAATAAGATGAAAAGAAAATTATAAACCAAGATAATTAAAACTAATTAGTACTGGTAAGAGTAGTAAACAGCGCCTCATGATCATTTACACTACGTTTACACTATTGTAGAACTGCTTTAATTTATATGATTATTCCGATATACCCTGAGAGTCGCCTCCACTGGTGAACACAGCGATGCCCTTGCCCTTGTGACTCCCAGGTTTTATAAACTTCTGAGCCGACGTGTCTTCGGCCATGACTGTATCGCAGTATTCCTTGTAACTCTGTAATGCAATTTAAAGTTATGATATTTTTTAGAAGCTATATTCGTTGTTTCTTTTCAAATCTCCCTTATTTTACATCAGACGCGACGATGATGTAACAATTTCTGTATATTTTACAACGAACAGATACAAATAGAAGCTTGATAAAGGATCATAACTTTTCTTAAAAAACGTGGGAAACGTAGACTCCTGGCGTAATCTTCCTCAGACACGTCAAAGTTTATCTCAAACGAAGAGCCAGTTGGTAACCGTTCAATCGATTCGTAGCTGCGTCCCCAGAACATCTGCCCGAAAGTGAATTTTCTAATTTCTTTTCATTTTCTAATTTCTTTTCTTTTATTGTGCATGAATTTCTACATGAAAAGAACGATTTTGTTGAAATATCTAAAAGTTTAGTTAGATATGAAAATAATTAATTGTTTGCTACAATGTCAAAGCTTTTTGTAATATTGCTCATCACATCCTTCAACATTCTTTCATAATCCATTTCAATGGTTCAACAAAATTACTGTTAGACCTGTATCGATCTAAATTTTTAGATATTTCAGCAAAATCGTGTTTTTTCTGGGTATGCCGGAAAAAAGAAACGGAATTGCGCGTGATGTTATTAACGCGAGCTTGCCTCCGGAAATAATGAGGAGAGCTTTAAATTTTGCATGCTGATCCTGCTCATTCTATCGGGGTCGATCTTCCTCAGTATCTCGACTGCGATAGACTTTTGCGAGGATTCCCTCGACAGCGACGATTCAATTTTAGTGGAATTCGTCGAATTTCTCCTCGCCACGTCTACATCCTGCACTCCCGCACTGCTTCCGGGCGCGTCTGGAGCATCGTCCGGATCGCTGTCGCTTTTCGCATAGCCTCGCGAATAAATCGCATTCGCGCAACAACATCGAGCGGTTCCGTGACTCTCCAACATTTTCCTCCACACGATAATTCTTGCGTTGATCCAAAATTTTAATCTTATTTCGATCAATTCGAGATACATATCGCAGCTGTTCTGATCATTTCGTAAAAAAAAAGTGCACTGAACAGCTTTGATAGTCACTCAGGTACGTAAAGATCGATCTTTAGATTTATGTACATACTTCAATTTATTATATTCTAATTCGCGCATAATAAAAAACATAAAAGAGAAATGCATAGTGAGTATAAAAGATACTCGTACATTTAGCTTTTACGCTGCCGGCATTTTTTCATTAAAATAATGAATTTCTTCCCAAAAATTTATTTGTATAAATAATATACACGTTACGCGAGATTTCGAACTTTGTTCAGAACCACGAAAGTGACTTTTCCGACAATTTAAAGGTTTAATATATCCAATTTTTGATACTTTAGAAAGCAAATATATATATATATATATACATATATATATGATCTATTATGTTCTTTATTAATGGACTGTTAATTATTCTATTCTAATAATAAAGTTGTACAGAGAATCTCCTATACGAACTAGTATTTTTTACATTCATTTTATATACAAATTACAGTATTTCAACAAGACAACAATAACAAAAACAATTAATTTTATATTATACTCCAATTCGCGTATAATAATAAAAAATGATAAAAAATATATATACAGAGGAGAAGAGAATACACGAGTGTCGTAGCATCTCAATTGGCAGCAAATAGTATGAAAGGGCTCGATAATGGATTTAAATGCTGAAAGAGTTTCGAAAGCAGAAGGAAGAATCACAGTGCGGAAAAATCCAGATCGAACCTATCGGAACTGCCTGTTGCGACACGCGAGTATACATACGTTCTGCGTTTTAAAATTAAACGACACGTGCGCGCGAACGTAATCTGGCTGCGGTTCAAAGCGAGGGGAGACAACAACACATTAACGTCTTCGCAGCTGCAAAGTTATCGCCGTTCGCCAGCTTGCGAGGAGCTTTTTTCGTCCAGTGAGTCGCGTGACGAGAACGGCGCGTTCTAATTCACGCGGTGCTTGTATAGAATTTTTTCGTCCGGCGAGTGAGAGAGCGAAATCGCGCGATCGGAGTCACCAGGGGCACAAATCTCCCGCTCCTCTGCGACGCGCGATAATAGATAATAAACACAGCTGCATTCCGCGTGCAGAAAAATGCAGTTGTGTCATCGGGCGAATATAATATATGCTCCGCGCGTACGACGGATGCCAACAACAACGACGACGACGACGACGACGAGATCTTCTGTAACGCTCTCGTTGGAGCAACACACACACTCCCCCAAAGTACACCGAGCGACGAAAATCGATTGTTCGCGGACAATCGCAATTAATCACGATAATCCCCTGATCCCGTATCATCTCTCGCTCCTCGTATTGTCTGGCGTTCATTGAAATCGATTCAAAAGCGTCACGTTGAATCGCTACCCGTTTATTCTGTCACAGCGAGCGAACGTGTGCTTGCCTACCTGAGAGAGGTTAACCTAAAAGCATCCCTCGGTCCACATGAGGGAAGATAAAACAGCGAGCAAATATCACTGGACTCGGCGACTCGGCGGCAAATAACATTCGGCCGAACGCGACGCGGGGAAGCGCGAATCGACGAGACCCGCACGCGCTGACCGATCAATTGACAGTCGCGTGCAAGGTGCAAGCAAGTGTCAGGCGTCGCGACGGCGACGATGACGTTGGCGATGACGGGCGCCGCGCGCTCGAAAATCGACGCGACCGATCGACGATCGCCGACCGATCGACGATCGCCGACCGATCGACTACAAGCGATTCAACTCACCAGAGAAACGCGACTGACGACGACGACGATGTCCCTCCGTTACCGACGCTCCTCTGACACACATCTGCCACCGCCACAGCCACGTCCGGCCAACTGAAGGTGACCTTTGGGCTGGCCCGCGCACCACCCCCCACCATCGCTGCCACCACCGAGGCCAATCGAGCCAATCGCCGCGCGCGATTTCGGCGATCGCGCGCGACGCGCGGAAGATTCGAAATATAGAACTGAAGTGCGCCGGTAGCCTCGCTTTAATTAATTCCGAGCACTTTTAATCGGGGGTTAACTCTGTCAACACTGTTGTCGTGTGCCAACAACTCGTGTTCATTAAATACTTAATAGAGGAAAATCGTAAATATCAACGTGGAAAATAGAACACTTAATTATGGCAAAATTCGAAAACGATATTATAAAATTTGCTATAACGTTTGACAGAAGACACTTTCTAGTTAGTATTTGTCTCTAAAGTTTTATACATTTTTAACTTTCAAGAGATATGATAAAATGACATCTCTTATTTTGGTATTGACGACCCTTCTCTAAAAAATTAATAATTCTATCTACGTAAAATACATTAGACGCTACGATCGATAAATGTAGATAATAAAGAGAAAATATATAAAAATATATTTTACTTTTTTTGCATAGGTACTTCCAATGCTGTTAGACGAGACGGTTTTTCTCGTGCATGCGCAAGAATTCGCAGCATAATTGACTATTATTTTATTTGATTTTATACAATCTTGACTTTAAAAAAAAATTTAATATAATGTTTAAATATATAGTCAAAATGTAGAGCTCCTAAAAAACCTATATAAATCAGATTTTTATACTTAATAATGTTATATTTGACGCGCATGCGTGAGAAAAACCGTCCCGTCTAACAACACTGGGTATTTCCGAAAATTGTAAAATCATGATGATTCTCGATACAGACAATCGATATATGAAGCATATTTTTAGTTTTTCATATAAACTCCGCGTATGCAATGATATATTAATGTGTAAGAATAAATAACAAATATTTATATACTGCCAGCCATTATTTATCAGCGTAGAAGCGAAAATTTCGTGTTCAAAATGGATATTCATTATACACTTGATATCATAATTGATATCGAAACAGGAGCTAATGTACAATCAATCAACATTCACTGCAGTTTTAAATGGAATATTGCGAAAACCGATTAAGATAGAAGAAAAGATAAGAAAAGTAGATGACATCGCGCGATAAATCTGATCGATCTCTTATTTTATAGTCGTTCGTTTCCCAGGTTTTTTTATTTATTTTAAAAAATGATCAACTTACCTGATGACAATTCTGATAGCAGTCCATTGTCGCAAATTCCATTTCGGATGCAGAGGACGCAGATAACACTTTTAAAACTCTGAATAAATTAAAACGTGTCCATCCATGCAAAACTCGAAGATGTAATCATTTTCACTATCATTGTGCATATATCGTTATCAAGAGATGCAGTAGCGTCAAAAATATATTTGTCCTTCCATTAAGAATAACTTTACGATTGTTTCGTCGATCTTGCTCGAAAAAACTAACGTTTCTTATTTCTTATGTCGCTATTGAACGTCGTCATTTCCACTTGGACGGAACGACTTCTACGTGACGACTGGAGCGCAGGGACCGGCTTAAATAGTAAGCGCTTCTTTCCAGGACGGGATCCCGACGGCCTACCGACGATGACGCAATCCGCGATGCTTTCCGAGCAAAGTCTGGCGGGTACAAAAACCCGCGATGTTTGTACCTAAGGAACTCGTAAACGCAGCGGATACAAAACCCACAAGATCGCTGAAACGTCACTTTGCACGCCGCAATCGTGCGTCCCGCCATGTTTTTGTTACGTAAATATAATAATGAATAATTGTATAGAGATATAACCTCGGTCAGATATATCCTCGAGATTAATGACAATTCTCGGATGATTTTTAGCTTATGATCTTTGAAATATTGAAGACTTCTCGGGTGAAACGAAAGTAATCAATATCGGAAACACATTTCCGATATGTAATTAAGTTAATATAGAAAGCGTAGGATGATTCCACTTTTAACAGCAAATCCGCTTTAAGGATTGACGCATGTAGAGATAGCTAGCGCTTGATGAAAACATATTTCGACTGATAAATAAAATATCAAATATATATTCCTATAAAAACGTGACGAGTGTTAACATCGGATATTTTATCGGCGCTACGTATAATACATGTAATTCCGTGGCTTTCAATTTCCATTAATGGTACAAGAATAAACGAGGATTTCATTACGAGACCTGAATTCTCGATGCAGCGGATTGATGTGGGTGGAAATGATTGCACCGTTTCGTATCGCTTTTACAGCTTTTATTTACAAACACCACCCCGCCAAGTATCAGCGTCATCTTGTTTCTTTGTTAATCCATTTAACGTGTATTATATTCGATTGAAACGGCATTGATTTATAATGAGGGAGGGGCGGGGGAACGGGTGAGGAGCGAGGGTTTTTCTTTCTTGGGATGACAGCTAAAAACAGGCTACAATCGTAGAAGAGCAAAACCGAGGAAAAAACTTCGTTCTAGCGAGACTCGCGCGGCGACGAAAATCAAAGGCGAATTGACGCAACATTGCATCAAGCGTATACACCTGATGCAATACACCAAAGCGCCATGGCAATGTGATGCAAAACAAAAGGTTTTGATATATTCCTGTAAACTCGTAAAAATATTCATACATTACAAAATATGATCGAGTCAAAGTAATTTCATTAAGGAACATATACCTAGAGCGACAAGTGTTCTGATTTTTTTTTTTGAAAGTATAAGATTTTTTCAAATGACCGTAAAGTCAGCATGTGATGTAAATTGTGGTACTGTCATTTTGACGATTGTTGAAAGATAAAAATTCAAAAATATTTATATATATATATTTTTTTTTAATAGAAAATTTTTTATTTTAAAAGACCTTATTCTACTTTTACAAGAAAGGTCTCGAAAAGTGACGCTCTAGATTTAAGTACCCCTTTAAGCTTTCATATATCTATGTGAATGGAAGTTAATTTTCTTCTCGTCGTTCACTTAAATCACTAACGCGTTTCCGTGTGATCTGAATAAAAAATCCTCAGTACAAATCTGGTTAACGCGAAAACGAAGTCGTGTTAAGCTAAAGTAGCAATCCCTTCGAGTTTTGCCGCCCCGGTGTCCTTAGGAATGTCTACTGCGGAGCTCGTCTACCGCACAAAAATGGTATTCTACACCTACTAAACGCGGAGACTCTCAACCCCGTCCTGGACGAGAGGTCTCTCTTTCTTTCTCTCCCTTTCTCGGAAACGGAAATCCGAGATTTCTTTTTCGGATTTCAATCCTCGTCCGTACCGACTCCCGGGCTGTCGAAGGACGCGTCGCGCGACCCACGAGGGTTGAGATTCCCCTGGATCTACACGTCTCTCTATCTAGTCTCGCGACAAGTGGCTGCGCCAATATCGAGCGATTTCGCGGCGGACGAAATGAGGTGGAAAACGTCGCTCGCACGCTCGGAATTTCTCCTCTTGTTTCCCCGTTTTTCTTTTTAACTCGCGAATTTATTCCTCACCAATGCGCGACCACTTCGCGTCCTGTCACTCGCGCATTTAAGTGGTAATTCGCTACTCTCATTTAGCAAAAACCGTTATCTCGTATCGGCTACACGTATAAATTGTGCAAAAAATTTAGCATGATTAACCGTAGGTAGGCCTTTCTTGTCGGAAAAGGCACGCGTACATATATGTATATCTCGCGTCGTTTTTTTTTCTTTTTTATCGTATTTCCTCTGTATGCATATGCATATATATTATGTATGTATACATAATACGCAAGTCGTGTATACAAGTACATGTGTAGATATACCATCGACAAGAAAAATGGGAGGGGAGGAAAGGGCAGGGTAGAGTAGGATAGGACGAAGGGGATGTAAAAGAGTGAGGGATATACATCTAGCACAACGATACCCATAATGGCAATCATAATAAATATCTCTTTGCGTTTTAAATACATGAAAAAGTCTTCATAGCTCCTGCATACTCTCGATTTTATCGATATTGCTAATCTTTATGCCAAACACACCCTTATGCGAGTGTTGTCTTCTAACACTCTATTTTCTCTCTCTCTCTTTTTCTTTTTATGCCAATGCGACAATTTGCCGCAAAAGAAACCAATCATTTATAATGTTAAATCCCCCCCCCCCCACACACACGCACACACACTTTTTTTTAATAAAACGCGGCAGAGTAAAAGTTACATAAAATATATCGTTTTGTGAAATTGAAATAAACTTACATATAGGACTTTGCGATATAAGATTTCAATGAAAACGCGTTTCTAGGAATGTGATAAGTAATTAACATGCTTATGACGTTCAGCGTTGATACAAAATTCGATGAGTAATCATCTTATACACATTATCAAAATGTTTCAGACGTTTACTCAAATTACTTGGAGTTTCGTAGATTATGCGACTTTTAAAAAACACGGAATCGATTCAAAACGTAGCGAATCGTGGATTCCGAGAAAAAAGCAGTCATTCCAATCCAATGAGAAATCTTGTTGACAAGAGAACATTGCGGGAATCCTTTAGAGTTTAAAACGATTCGCAATGAAGTCCACATGTTATGTAATCTCGACTTTTGTTCCCGAGGAACATCATCGAGCGTGTGCAAACATCTCCGACACGATGGTAATCGTCGTCACAAAGCAAGACACAACCGTGGTTTTAATTTTTTTTTTCTTAGACATTTTATCAGAATTTATTATTTCGTGTAAACGTTTATAATAATTATAATTTACAATTACGATGGGTTGATGATAAATACAAATAGAACAACGTAATTTGGGACAGGAAGAAAACGGATAAAATAGAAGGGAGAAAAAGGGAAGAAAAGGCGAAGAGAATTGGATGGTTGGAAAATATTAATTTTGCGAGATAATCGGTGGATGGCCTATAGTTTTCTGGATGAAGAAAAAGGTGAGAGCAGGATGTAAACAATAAATCGTGTGAATTTGTGTGATCGAACTCGTAATAGAATAAAGAGCCGTATCGTCGTTGCTCCTCTCGCAATCGCCAACGTACGCACAAAATGTTTTAATAAAAAAAATTCAAATTTTTGATTCGATTAAAAAACATACACATACATGACAAAGGTCGGAGAAATGATGTGCCAAGGAACTGCTGATGATAATGATAATGATGATTTTTAATGATGACGTTGACGATGACAATATCGATGACAATGAAGATGAAAATGTAGAGAGATTACGATCGTTATGACCAATGACGATGATGATAATGATGATGATAATGATAATGATAATGATGATGATGATTATGATTATGATGATGATGATGCTGCTGATGATGATGAGATGGTGTTGATGCTAATAATGATGGATAATGAAGATGAAATCTCTTCCGACCGAGAGTAAAGTCACTGCCAGGATTTTTATTAAAAAAACAACGTTTATTTTAGAAAATTCATAATATCCAGAAAATGAAAAGAACACAAGATGTTAATGTTCGATTTGCTGAATCGGATGGTGGGCGGCTGAGATAAAGTTAGAAAACACATCCCTAAAGAGTATATTCGAGAGAAAGGAGCGAAAGGAGGAACAGTGTACTCGGAGGTGAAAGAGAACCTTTAAGAGGATTTGCGACGAGAGATAGGAGTGGAAAAAACGTTTATCCGAAGGCTCGCTGTGCAAGATCGAAGTCAATATTACCCTCCGAAGCATCATTATGATCTTTGCATTTTGCCATTTCTAATTACACTAACACGCACACACAACACACGCACATACACATACCCAGTTTCGCCCAGCCAGCCCTCGTTGAACGTTCATTAAGGATTTTTCGGAAGAAATGAATATGGGGAGATGACAATACTTATCTGTAATCGTTTAACTCTTTGATCTCGAATCTCTTCGATAGCAGAATAAATTGCGAGAACAAGATTAGGCGACAAGAAACAAGCATAAAAATCTCCATACTTTATCAAATCGCGATATTCGCGCAAACATTAAATTGTTGCATTTAAACTTCTCTCTCCCTCTCTCTCTCTCTCTCTCTCTCATCTGTATCTAATCTTCATCTTACTCCATCTTGACATTAAAAGACTTCTATAACAGACGTAAATCGCAAGATACTTTTGTCAAAATTCAGGTTTAATTTTTATATCTTGCACTCACACATTGCGACAGAAGTGAAATTGATAAAATTATAATACGAGGCTTCATTTATACACATTTCATTTTCACTCCTGTTCGATGGAAGGAAAAGGGTGGATAAGAATCGCCGTTTAGAATCACTGCTCATCGTCTCTTCGACTCTACGTTCGTCTCACTCTCGTTTCGTTTCATTTCTTTCTCTTCCTTCCTTCCTAGCAACCGAACGATGTTTCCGCGTGTCTTTCCCTTCCCAGCAATTACGAATGATTTTGTTGCGATAAAGACACCGATTATACATTGAGAAATATCAACGCGATAACAGGAAAACGTTTACCCATTCACGTGTAATTAGCGACTAATTTGCTGAAACTGGCTGTCTCCCATAGCGATATTACATATGCGTGATATAAATGTGTATATGTGTGAATGTATATGAATATATATGTGCTGACAGTACACGCGCGTATATACATATACTTAATTATACATATATATACGAGAAAAGTACGCATATATATATATATATATACGAGAAGAGGATGCATTCTACTTCTCGTTTCACGTCTTTTTCTCCTACTTCTGCGCGTCATTTATTCTTCTTTTCGCGTCGGATGACGAACGCGATCAGAAAGCATGATTTGGATAGTCTTTGACCTCCTGTTAGAATCTTGCAGTTTTCCCTCCAATATAGAATATCTTTCTCTTAACGTGAACGAAATACTTACATCGCTTTTCAAAACATGTAATACACATCGAACAAAGTCTTTACATATATATAAGTTGTTAGCTCAATTAATTTAAATACGTTGCATTTATTATTTATTATTTAACGCATCGCCTCTGTTTAACCAATCAGTAATTGCATGTGCAATTTTTCCCCGTGACTTTCTTCGATGTGTACATCTCGATCGAGAGGATCAAGCATTGCGAGCTTCATTTTCCTCGAGAGAGTCTGACTTCGGTAATCTACCTTACACAACGTTATCTTTGAGAAGCAATTACCGTAATTCGCAACACGTAATTTTCTCACAAAATTCTCAGAAATAAACAAAACAAAAGTAAATACATGGCTACATATCTATATTCGTGTGTATGTTGTGTGCGTATAATTCGTTCTCTCTCCATTCTTCTCGACCGCGCTACAAGTTCACTATGAGTGATAAATATATATATTTTTTGTAGTGTATATATTATATAATTGCGTATATTATAATAGAGGAGAGAGAGAGAGAGAGAGAGAGAAAGAGATGAGGAGCGGTCGAATAGAAAGAGCGAGTGAAAGTCGAAGGTCCGGACACGCTAGAGTATAATTTCTTAATAACGTGTCGTACGTGTATAATTTCTGCGCTCGATGACAATGGAAACTCTCCGAGTGACTCTTGTTCAAGATCCCCGTCCTCCTTTTTCCGCATTCCGTTCCACGATTACGCGAAACTTGGGGAGAACTTGTGCGAACGACCGCGACGACGAGCTGAACGACGGCAAGAAACATCCTCTCCTTCTCTTGCGTTATAACGCGATTGTAACAATGAAAATAATAGAGCACTATGCCGATGACCCTGACCGATTCAATCTTTTCTCTCCGCGTGTAATTATGTGTAAAGATTGAAACGCGATGAGAGGAATTCAAGGAAATTAATCCTAGATTCATAGATCGGGCCGCGCGACTTCAGGTTTTCGGGCGAATCCGCAAGATTTCAGTCGTGACGAAAGGAAAGGGGAGAAGAGCCCACGTGGGAAGAGATATATCAAATTGCATGCAAATCGTGTGCATAATCATGATGGTAATGTCGTAAGGAGAGGAGAAAAAAAATAAAATAAAAATGGAGTGTTTGAAAAATCAAGTCACCACTAATGTTTGTTTTGGAACTTAATAACTTAATGTATTTGTTTTTACTCTCCTTTCTTCTCCTGCGTTCTTCCCTTCGTATAATAATATTCGTTACTTGCTAGACAATGTGAAATTTAATTTAAATGACAACTGGATATAATGTAGTAGATTCATGCGTGCTTTTTTACTTTTTCTCTTCGTTTCTTCTCGTACCTCCGCGCTATTTCTTTACGCTTCTTCTGTTTCGTTTCTTTTTTCGTTCTAACTTTATGTTTCTTTTATGTTCTTTTAAGATGGTAAGTAGCGAACAAATTTTGGAATTAATGACAGTGATTGATCCTCCGCATTCCATGTCTCGTCCTAATGTGTGTGACTTACCCTTTAGCGGTACATCACTTTCACCTTTTAATCAATAATCTAATGTTTGCTTTCTTTTTTATCTGTGCGTTATCGATAATAAGGTGCACGCATGCGCGCACGCCTTAACTGCTTTCGCGTTGACGAGACAAGGTATGCGAGGTAGTGTGAGTGTGTGTTGTGTGTGTGTGTGTGTGTGTCTCCTCCTGTCCTTTCCTCTATTCATCCATAATTCGCTCCTTCCTGTTCCTCCATATAAACGGATCGATAAACGGAATTTGTTTTGTCCAAGAAATTTCGTGTCGAGAAACCGAATAATCCACGCACCGCTCAATCGTCCCTCCTCACTCATGATGGTTTTTTTAGCGTGTTAGTTCGACTCGATATACGCTTCATCAATATACTTGTCTTTTCAAGGTATCCTGTACCAAGGTTCAACGTTTGATCTTTAAGATCTTTCTCTTGCCATCATTGGCCAACAAGACACGATCAAGCATATAAATGAACAATTCGGATATTCTCAACGTACGAATTTTTCAAATTGGACGTAGTAGCTGTGGCGGTGGTATCGGCAGCAGAGTGTGCGGTTATGTCAGGATAAAAAAAGAGAAAAAAGAGAAAGAGAGAAGAATCACTTTTTTGTAAAGGAGAGAGATTTAAGGAAAGGGGAGGCCTGCGATTAAAAGGAAGGAAAGAAGGAAACAGGGTACGCGAGGGACGAGAGGTCAGGTGGACGTGGGATGGATGGATCCGGATAGAATGGACATTATGGGTGAGCACTTCAGGGGGACGGGGGGGACGATAGAGAATAGGATGTTCTTATTAGGTTTAGAAAGGACTTAAGCTTAGGAAGGTTAGTTGTCGCCGCCCTCCTGTGGCTCGTCCCCGTCGCCCTGCGTGTCACTGGTCCACAGAGTGAGGTTGTCGCGCAGCAGCTGCATGATCAATGTGGAATCTTTGTAGCTGTCTTCATTAAGTGTGTCCAGCTCCGCGATCGCATCGTCGAACGCCTGTAAATATAATAAATGCGTCAGCTCCGCAATAGTATCGTCGAACGCCTGCAAAAATAATAAATGCGTCGGATTCTTTTTATCTAGCCTTTTTAATAATCACTTTATTACATACTGTAGAAATCTCAAATTTATTTTGTTATTTTTTAATTAAAAAAATTAACTTTCAGATAACATGATGGGATTATAGCATTCCAAAGTGCATGTTGTAATGTATTTTTAAATAAAGAAATAAAAATTAGTCTATAAGTGTAATTATATCAATTTTATCAATATATCCATATTCATAATTACATAAACTGTTATTTAATAATAGATAGAGAACATGATGCGGGATGGTTAAGTGCAGTACCAGTGGAGATTTATCTCAGTTTATAAATTATGTATTAGTAATTGGAAAGAGGCTTAAAGGGCACAACATTCACATAAAAATTCATGTTAAAATTATGAAAATCAAATTAGGGGTTTTGATCATTAGAGGATAGATAGGATAAATTCACACGACAAACAATATCAATTTTTATAGTAAGACTGCTGATTTCCCGTGACAAAAAAAATATATATTTGTCTTTAATTATCTAAATAAATGTTTTATTCTTTCTTCATTGCTCAAATCACGAAGAAAGGCTGAGATTTTAGCAGGAGTGCTTTAATCAGAATACATAGTTCTAATTCTCGCCTGTGTTTCTTATCAGCAGTCTTATCACGTATCCAGTTCGACTACGAACGCGTTAATGCACACAGCAGGGAATTTATTAGAGAAAACTGTCACGCGGTAGCGCCAAGCGCAAACTCTCCACACAATTCTCCTTCTAACCTGCTTGGCTAAGTGACAGGCTCTAGCCGGGGAATTGATAATTTCGTAATAAAAAACGGAGAAGTTGAGGGCAAGGCCGAGCCTGATCGGGTGCGTAGGCTGCATTTTCGCCTTCGCAATGTCAAACGCCTCCTGGTACGCCTTCTGCGAATCCTCGACTACCGCTGCAAATGCAAATCAGCCTCTATTCAGATTACACCTTCCACGACCTCATTTTTGTGCCGCGACCATTGAAGTAATAAATTGTCGTTATCGTCGAGAGAGGAACGCGAGGACAAGGAAAGACGAACGAAAGCTGGATAGAAGGAAGGAAAATGCAAGCAAATTTCAACGATTCGCCTCGCGTCTGTCCTACAAAGATCGCGCATGTAGTTTTACTCGGAACTTCGTCGGCCTTGGACGGGCTGTATCCATAAATCGTCAACAATCTTCCATGATGTGACCCAGCACGGGACGTGTACATCTCCGTCCTGAGTCATCGCGTGTCTTAGTGTCGAGAGCGAGTAGTAAAAATTTAAATGCGAACGCTTATTTCAGCATATCAGATAATTTACACGTGCTATTCATAGGACGTGTGTCGTAAGTAAATTAGTCGATAGCCGCTAAAACTTGTAACGCGTGAGTAATAATTTTATTTCTATGAATTAAAAAGTTCCTTTCTAACGTTTGTCTACATGTAACATTACGCTTGTTTAGCTTCTTTATCTCCAGCCAAATGTTTTACTATGCACGCAAGTTTTCGTATCATGGATTTTTAACATCGCCGTAACGTTTACAGCTACAAATGTGCCATATTTCGGGACAATCGCTGCGAGACTCGATAACGCGTTTTGAAGTAGCAAACTGGAAGGAGTATCGATCTTTGTAGGATAGAAGTAAGCTAGTTGATAGAATCGGTTTGTATGAGATAACTTCCGTCACCACTGTGCACCATCACCACCTCGTCATCGAGCTCTCTTTCCCATTGAATCGCTAGAAAAAAAATAACGATTAGTCCTCTGATCGTGTACCTGTTTGGCCAGTTGACAGGCCTTGTCTGGTGAGTTGAGAATCTCGTAATAGAAGACAGAAAAGTTGAGAGCGAGACCTAGCCTGATCGGATGGGTAGGCTGCATCTTTGACTTGCTGATTTCGAAGGCATCCTGGTATGCCTTCTGGCTGTCGTCTACCACGGCTGGATATTACGTGGATCATCAACATGTCTGTCTCATTTTTCTGCGTGAACTAACACGCTTCGAGTGCTTCGTATCAAATCGATTTGAGAGCTACTTAGAACTAGAGCCACGTAGTGAATTTATCGCGTCTCAACATGAGAGAATTAAATCTTTGCAGTAGCATTAACTTGAAAGGCTTTTAATGTCTGACTTTTTTTACTAAAATTTATTTAACTTTTTAAAGATTTGCTCTATTTTTGTTCTAAATAGTTCGACTGCTCTTATGTACTTTTAAGCTTTTTCCCGCGAAGAAAGACATTAATATTTTTCCTGAATGTAATTGTAACATTTAATATTTTGTATTTAATTCGCACAAAAATCTCCGCAGAGAAAATGTAATTCGACGTTAAAATCACTGGATCAGCAGCACATAAAAGCATTTTTCACTTAGCGCGAATACCGTGCTTGCATTCGCTCCAAAATTTGTTATTTATTTTAATCTAAATTTAGTTTAATGTAAACTAAGTATTTGCAATTCCCTGGACTTTATATATAAACTTCACATATTATATAAATTTCATAAAAACTTTATAACATTCCAACTGACACAGTAAAAATAAAAATAACCATATTCAAAATTCTAATATAACAAATAGAATCTTCGAATTCATCTTTAACCCGTGATCAGCCTCTAATATATAATGTTAAATAATTATATAAAAAGATAAATATATCTAAATTAATAGTTAATAATTATGTATTCGTAGTCGGCCATTCTCTGCAGGTTCTCGCGACTGAAATTTGTACGGCTGAAGTTTCACTCGCGGACGTTGCAACCGACTTTCACTGCAAGCGACTGCGACTGCAACTGACTCCGTTTCCGATACAAAAGTCCAGGGATCCGCCCATACGTCAAAACGAAGCAGCTGTCGATGCAGCTGCGTCACAACAAGAGTGTCACAAGTGCTCCAGTTCGAGAGAATATATCCCGTATCTCGGGCACTTGCATAACTCAGACGCAGTTGCATCGATCATGTCGAGGAGGCGATCGAAGCGAGAGAAGTGACGACTTTCGGTAATTTTACATGCACCCAATGCGGCAACGATTAATTTTGGACATCGCTGCGTCAATATCGGACGAGAAGTCACGATTTGCATCGCTACAAAAGATAATCTCGAGAGTCCCTCTCTCCCGTTTCGAGGTCCCCGGGATCTCCGTCCGCATAGTAACGTGGGGGATCGATACGTACTATTTCTGGTTTCACCGGTGGCGACTTCTGCGAGATACCTGTAGTAGTCACCCTTCATCTTGAGGTAGAATACTTTGCTCTCGGCATTGCTAGCCTTGGAGATCAGGAACTTATCCAGGAGTCCCTGTAAAGACGTAAATACACAACAAATAAATAAAAGCAGCTCAGAGATTTAAAAAAAGAAAATAAATAAAATTGATGCAAAGAGAGGGAAGTCGAGTTGGCTTTTGCTTAACTTTCAACTTACTCTCCCGTGCTTCGTGTACTTTGACAGATGACTAAACAAAAATGGAACGTATAGTGTCACAAAGGAAATAATTTTCGAGATAGCGAAATTGTGTCATATCTTTCGCGTATATCTTACTCCACTAATCAAATAATTCTCTTATCCAAATCACGCTATTGCGATTAGATCATATTTCATGATGAATTAACTTATTCTCGCGATGTGATTCACGATCCCCGATCCATACACGGCAAAACAGAAATCTCAAGCTTCACGCAATCAAAATAAAAGAATGCATAAATTACATTATATTATACATATGTAATTATATATGTACATTTATAACTAAGATATTTTCAAAAATAAATTTTGTAAGATTACAATTTAGACTAATAAATAAATTATTAATTGCCATCGGTCAATGAAGCGTCTCTACAAGCGTGATCGCATTAATGTAGACAATAGCGTGGAATTGATGCGCAATGCGCCGGTCAATGACGAGTTGTTTCACGCTACGCACATTCATCCCAACCGAGTGTCTACTAATGACGTAAGAGCAGTATTGGCCGACCAACTTTGCATGCGCAAAACTCGCGTGCAAATAGCGCGGCGATATTTATTGCGTCTTAACGCAAACTTAACGCACATCGACCGTCGCGATCGGCGAAGGGAGACAAACGAGAATTCGCCCCCGATTGCTGTTACGTCACCGTTGTAACTTGCCGACTTTCGACAATAGCCGGTAAACGATACAACACCCCCCCCCTAAAAAAAAAAAAAAAATTTTAAAAAGAACGCAAGTTATATAACGACTGCACGTATATTTTTGGAAATAGATGCCGTTTTCGCTGTCGCGCGCTTCGAGTGAGGTAAACGAACGCGCTCGGGGCCTCAAGATTCTAATTTAACAGCTACGGTTATCTTATCGTCGCGCGTGACGAGCCTCGAAAAGCCGTCACCTCAAATCGTTGCCTTTCGATGCGCGGACGCGCCGTTCATCATCATAAGTTACGCCGCACAATCAAGCGCGCGACCCGCGTTGCAATGAAGGTGGAGGAAAAAAAAAAGGAGATAGCCGCGACCGTACGTCATCGGGTTTCACCGGCTTTCTCTTTCTCTCTCTCTCTCACGTATCGCGAACTTCGTCAACAAGAGAGACCGGTTTGCGAGTCGCTCTCGAAGTTCTCTCTCATTTATTCCTACGCGTTTATTAATTTTAATCAAGCGCCTCGGCGACTTTACGACAAAATCGCGGCTGTAAATTATCGAGATGCGTTTCTTCTTCGGAAGCTCAACGAGAAACCGCGTCGTCGTCAGTGAAATCGACTGTTCGCAGCAAACGTCGCGATTTCGATCTAAATTCCTGCTCTTAAATCGATCGTTTCGCTCTTGAAGCGTATACCACTTCGGAAATTCTTGCACTGAATTGCATTCGCTCTCGATATTCTCTGTACATTATTTCTGCATATTCTTTTTTTTTATCCCATTTGTTGCCCCTCCCCTCCCCTTCGCGCTATCTCCGGTTTATCTTTAAAGCCGTTTTGTTTCACGACAATTATATATTTGAAACGACGACGGCGGCGACAACGACGACAACTGACTTTCACGCGTTCTCCTCCTCTCCTCTGCGTCCATCGAGTTAGAAATAACTTGGCTTTATTAAAACCGCAGCGAAACCGGCGGCGTGCGGCTACGTCAAGGTGCAATACAATAGTGCCACGTTCACGGTGACGTGTATAGGAGCACGAGAACGGGACCCCGATCGTCCGGCGATTATGTTTCAGCTGGAGCCTTGCTCCAGTTTCGCCGTTTGACGTGCGGCTCCTCAAATCACGAGGCCCCCTTTCCCCGTTTGCAATTAGCGCGCGCTTGCCTTCGAATGGACCTTCGCGCGCCCAGCAAATTAATGGAGAACCCTAAACAGCTCTTCAATTAAAAGCAATCCGGACACGTCTGTCGACTTACGTATGCAACGTTACAAGAGGAAACACAAACTCGTTTAATTCCAAACAACCGAACATATCGTATACGTATTTAACGAACAATTGCGAATGCTTCTTTCTCTAATACATGTTTAAAACGCAATAATTATTTCTTCCGTCAAGAAATCTGAGAACAACACGAGATTTAAAGTTACCCAACGAGAAACAAATGGGTCACTTGTTATATATCACCGTGTCACCGTGTTATTCAAACATCGAAACAAGACGGTGCTTTTTTTCCTCTTTCCATAAAGAAAGCAGCCTCGGGCGAATTTAATTCCTTTGAAGAAAAAGGGTCTCCCTATTACGGCGGCGGAACAGGCCATTTCCGGTGGCCCGTGGTACGTTCGTCTGAACAGGCGTGCCCGGCACTTCCTCTTCCGTTTCCGCTTATTTCCGGATACTGGAAAATATCACCCACGTAACGAGAACGGAGATCGAATGGAATCTCGAGGCGCGTGTCGCAAAAAGCGTCAGGTAGATTATAATTCGCAGAGTTTAATGAGTTTCATGAGCTTTCGAGCGACGAAGTTTCGAAAAGGTCGTGCTTTAATATCTCACCGTGAGTCTCTATGAGAATAAAAAGTGTCCCAAGGGGCAGATTGAGACTCGAGGAACGATGAAAGTTAAAAGAAATTAAACAATTCCTAAATGATTATCAATAAAACGGAAAAACAGGTTATTTTTTTACTAGACTTTAAAACGAAAAGCGTAACGAGGTTACCTTTTAACCGACTTTTATTCACATCGCTCGTAAATAAGTCGCGGACAGCTTAATCGAATGAGGACCAATTATTTCAAAGGCTGAAGAATTACGTGACGACGCGTGGATTATTTTACGGGGGAAAAAAGGAAACGAGAGGACTTTCGTCGCTTTTACACGAGTGCAGATATAAAAATACACGAGGCGCGCAGGTAACCCGTAATTGACCCGTGTGAAATCCAATCCGGAGGATGGTCTTCACCTTCCGGAGATCCAGAGCAAGAAAACGTGCGTGCGTGTGGAAGGTTGTCAACTAAGAATCGTAAGGCGATCCCGGGCGCGGAGGACAAAACGGGTATTGCACGCAAAACGAGTTTCGACGCTCGAGACGCGAGGCACCCCGAGGTGTACGAAATCTCATCTCGTTCCCTTCGCGTTGACACTTTATTATAACGGGATGCCTGCCCGCAACCAAATTAATTCCTTTATCATGTTAGGAAGGAAGTCGCCTTAAATGCGTCATCGTTTAACGCGCTAAGAATCGCAATAAGCAACGAGAACGCTTTCCAATTAACTCGAACAGAATTGCATTCCGCGAAAATTTAATATTTCGGAAATTTAATTGCTGAAAATAATAAAAAAATAAAGACATTTTGTTTAGCGAACGTTTTACACGAATGGAACGGAAAAAAAAGTCTGACTCCCGTATTAATCTAACGCTTGGAAACTTCCATGTACAAGTTACGACGCGATTCTTTTTGTTGAATGGAAAATACTTTGCAACACGTTGCAAAGTGGACTAGTCAAAGTTGGAAATATTTTCTATAATAACTGTAACGCTTTCTACAAGTCAAATTATTTTGCGTTGTTACTTGGAATAAATTAACGCTTCAATAGGGAGGAGGTCTAACAGGGCTGGAGAAATTCGTGTCAATGCTTTCGATGAAACACGCTATGCTAATGACTTCGCAATGCATAAAGCGGTTATTTTCGTAGTTGCATTTCCTCGCTTCGTTATCGCGTCGCTGGACGACGGCGCAGTAATAAATCGCTAACGAACACAGTTAAGTATGTTTCGGGCAAAGTTAACGCTTCCGATTTCTTCGACAAAGGCGCTTGTTAAAAAGTCGAAGAAACTTTCTGACGATTGGAATCACGTCAAATCCCGATGTGAAAGAGCAGTTGCTCCCTGTAAATCGACGGCAGCTTTTCATTATAAATTTAATCTTTTCTTTTACTCTCTCAAGTTATTGTTGATCTTATTTATTTGTTACAAATAACACAATCACTTGGACGTATTTAGGTCATGTGTTTCATACACTTTTTTAATTTGTAAGACAGTACCGTAAAATAAAATTGTCGCAGAAAGAAGTGCGAGCAGCAGGGAAAGACAATAAGTATCCAAGTATCGGGTGTATTATGGAATTCTATGCGCGTAGGAGAACGTTCCAGGATAAAGAACTCACGTGAGGATGAAATCATCGTACGTAATTATGCGAAATTACTTGTTTATCGATTCCCGCCCATCGCAATTCTCGGAGCGCGACCCCCTTTGGACGAGCGCCGGTTACTCAACGGCACATAAATTTTCTCTCCGTCACCTTTCCGGGGCTCTTGTCGTCTATGTATGGAGAACAGGAAACATCGCGACGGCTGCACCGGCGCGGAAAGGGGAACGGAATATCCTCGGCGCTTCGCTCAGAGATAATCGAGTAAAAAAATTGCACGCCGTTTTTAGACGCAACTTTTGATTGATCTGTTATTCAAGACGCGGTTCTCAGGATAAAATGCGACAGACGCATGTGTCTGTCTTGTTTTAATTTAAGCGTTTATCCGTGAAATTTCAGACGTGTCCAATCTCTCAAGGACATTCTGCAATAGCACTTGCGTATTCATAAAATATTGTAAGGCGGACTGTACATTCATTTTTCTATCAACATTCCTGCCAAATTAACTTTAATTTCGATTTAAGTTTTTCGTATTCTTTATTTTTTTAAATAAGAGAAATAAAGATTAAAGTTAATTTACCTTAGAGATAAATAATACAAGTGCGCCTTACAATACTTCACAATCACTTACAATCATGTTTACACTACTGTAGAATGGCCTCTACTTCAAGATCTGTAGACTTGGCCCCGCAGCACGTTCAAAGGTGGAAGAGGCGACAGCAGACTCGCCAGTGTCTACGCAGTTTTATTTTGTCTTTTTTATTGATATAAATAAAAGGAAAAGCCTCGAGCAATTATAAAATTCTAAGTAGAAAATCCCTAAGTATTATAAAGTTCGAAATTAATGACGCGAAGATAGTAAAAGATGAAACCAAACGATCGATATCTTTTGAAAATTTTAATTTGAAAAGCTTATAATATACAAATAAATATTTAAATGTTCTTATTCGCTAACGTAATAAAGATATTTGTATATCACTATCAATATTTTAAAATTTTTAATATTTTTAAAAAATATACATATCGTGTGTACATATACATAAAAATTAAGATTACATTTATTTAAGGTAAATACGAATGTTGATGTATATGAATAAGTGTCCATTAGCTGCACCGTGGTGAAAGATATCTAATAGCGTGATAAAACTGTCAAAGATTCAATGCGCGTAGACCGATTATCTTAAATATACAGCAAGAAACATTAGCATAAATACTACTTTGCGAGTTAACTTTCTACCTATATAAAGATACGTAATATAGAGATTAGTCTCGCAATCTTAAGCTTTCTTCACACACTCCAGCTATTTATATTAAAATCTAATCGCTAGAAATAAAATTTAATTATTTAAAATCTAAAATATTTTAATAGTAACACTAAAAAATATCCTTGCAATAAACGTTGTATAATAATTTTACATATAAAAATTATAAAATTTAAAATGACATTAAATCTTTTATTTAAAATAACTTAATGGCAAATAAATGTGTGTGTGTGTTTGTGCGTAGCGTGCGTTATTTTCGCGATTTTCCTCATCCTGAGAATTGATTTACACCGTTATTAGCCACGGGACAAGAATGCGCGATAAAACTGACACATCGTCACGATATAGAGCCCGCACTACCCGGTGCGGAAGCTTGCGATAGTGCCAACCGTCTGAAATACGATATTGCGAATTCGTGTGAGAAAACACGTGCGCGCGCCTCCGCGAAATTAATTTCGAGCAACGTACGAGCAGGAATCCGATTCTTTCGTAAATTAACGTTCCCAGATAAACGAATGAACAAGCCGAGCTCCCACAAATGCATGAGTGTTGATCATTCATTGTGGGATCGAAGATCGAAATTATTACGTGAAATTAATATGCGATAAAAATACACAAAGATAGAAGAAATTGAGAATTGTTGTCAACCAGGGCTGCCTAACACAAAATGCGAATTGTAATATAACATGTAAATTACTAAAGTAAATTCATACAATACAAATTAACAGTTAAAAATCAAATACATCTTCTCGTATTCTTAACGTTTACTTTTACACTAAAATTTTATATTACTCCAAGCTTATTTCGTCACAGGACAATCATGTTATCTATTTACTCGAGATCTTCTAATGAGCCTAAAATTCTTATCGGAATGTTTTCTCAAGAGATATGAAGAATGACAATCAATACGTAAAGGCAACTTAAAAATTGTGACTCATGCACTATTAACGGACTGTTTATCGTAAACGTTGAATCAAATACAAAAGCTATGGAGCAGCTCAAAGGAGAGAGATCTGCCTAAACTGTTGCGCTGAAGTTTGCCTCATCAAGACCACCGAGTCGACTCAATTAACCTTATTACTTTAATCGCGAGCGTGATGGCCAGCGTCAAAGTATTGTCCAAAAATAACTCTCGACTCGATTGTCCGTCAATTCGCGTAGCGAGAACATCGAGAAAATCGTTCCGATACGCAACAACGAGATTTTAATACGCAAAGAAAAATCAGAGAAAAAAAAAACAGTATTGAAAAACAATGGAAATCGTTAATTCCCTTTTCAGTACAAAAATGAGACTCCATTCGTCTCGTTTCTCGCGCGTCCTCAAAATTTCATCGATGAATTATCGGAGAGGAACGTTAAAAGCCAGTCTTCCATCATCTGGGTTGCGCCAAGACATTTGTTCAAACACGTTTACTCTTCGGCAAACACAATTCGCAGGTTTTTTCCCCTCCTACTTTTCCGAGAGAACGCGATGCTTTTCCTCCATTTCAATGCTCGTCTCATCTCCTATCGCCCAAGCCTCGGTTTTCTTGTCTAAAGCTACTTCGATCAATACCCTGACGAACGACACAATAAGCCGGGCGACACACGCGAATTGCGCATACGACGTAACGAGAACGTCACGATCAGAGCAAAGAGAGAAATGCAAATTCTTCGCTTTCTTTTCAAACAAACGCATATCTACACCCCAAGGGAAAGCAAATTTAATCAGAGATGCAAACATTCAATTCATTATTATAATACAAATGCGTCGCGACGGTAAAATGAGATTACCTCGCCAAACGAATCGATGGAGTAATTAATATTCTTCCATTAATAAATATCGCGATGACGAGCGCGCGTTTTCATAGATAAAATTAACGTATCACTTTCTGAATACAAGACCGAACGTCTTTTTTCCGTCTAACCGTTGTTCCCTTCAGGCGTATTACAATACTCGCCGAAGCGAGAAAAGAAAAGGGCGAACCGGTGCTCGGTTGGGTTTTAGGACGGGAGAAAGCGGCCAGGGTGTATTATTCACTTACCAATACATCGTAGCAGATCTCGCGCAATTCCTTCTCGACCTTTTCCCGGTATTCCTTGGCCATCTGCTGTTTACGTTCGGAGCCTTCGGTCTTCTGCTCGATGGAGGAGATTACCCGCCACGAACTACGTCTCGCCCCTACGACATTCTTGTACGCCACCGAGAGCAGGTTCCTCTCCTCGTTCGACAGCTCGACTCCCGTCTCGGTGACCGCCTTCATCGCGGACGCCATGTCGTCGTACCTTTCCGCCTGCTCGGCAAGCTTCGCACGCTGCACTAATTCCTCCTTATCCACGGACATTGTGTCGGCTGGAATCAGAAAAGAATGCGACGTCAGGGAAGCGTCGGGCCCCAAGTTTGGAATGTTCGCGAAAGCTTTTTCGCGCTTTCGGTACGCGAGCGTAATCTCAAATGTGTTTATCAAAAGTTCGAAAAAAGGGAGGAGCAAACTATAAAAGATAAAGATTGCAAATCTCCAAAATTGTTTACGTTATAGATTGCAAGATCCAAAGTTTGAAGTGAAATCCTTCAAGATAAAAATTTTTCCATCCCGAAGATACAACGTTCTAAAATTGCTTATCTTGACAAATGCAATTTATACTCCAAGTTTTCGAAAGGGTATAAGGTTCGAAGGGTTCTTATGATCATTTAGCCATGTGTCTTAGATGCCTCTCGAAATGTCGCGCCGTAGTTTCCAAAATATAAAATCGCGCGATGCAACAAAGTGTTTCTCTCGGGCTTACGCGACAATTTCGGCGATAACTTTCACGTTTTTTTTTTTTTTAATGCGGAAGATAACGGTGATAAGAAAAAAAACGGGAAACTAGCGTCGGTGTTGAGCGGGTCAGAGCGGTCGTCGAGTGGGGACAAGTTGAGACACGATACACCGAGGGAGGATGCAACACGCGATGCACAAAGCACGGCCAACTGCGGCGCATTTCAATGTCGCCCGGTTCCCTTTGTCGCGTGTCCCCGGAGAGAGGTCGGGAAGAATAGGTCTCGCACACCGACGCGCGTTTAGAAGCCAGATACTACGACGACGACGACACCAACGTTGACGACGATGATTACACGATATTGCGTATCCACTCACGAAACGCGACTGGCCTCGTTCGCCTCGGATCGACACGTCTGTTCCGGAGACAGGACGACCTTTTCCCTTTCCGAGTCACGTGCGCGCGACTAAAGTGCTTTTATCCTTGGGAATGTTCCGAGAAGAGCAGGGTACAGCATCCGGTAACTAACGGAACGATACCCTTGACCTCCCCCTCCTCCTCCGAGAAAAGAGAGCAAACGAAAGAATTTCCCTTTTTCTGTTTCTCTTCAAAACTCTTAAGAAATCATTAAGCTTTTTTTATCCCGTGGATTTTCTTTAGAGAAACTCCATGTCATTTTGAGAGAAAAACAAACATTCCTGGTATACAACAACGCATTTTCGAATTGACCAGCTGCTAGTCTTGTCTTGCGGAAACATTCAGGTAAATGTATTTTTTCTTCGTATTGTCAGGTTTTCCTGGACAATAAGAAAAAATAGATCCTAAACCTTCAACAAGATGGCGGGATACGAAGAGAAGAGATTAAAATTTCTTTTCTATTAAGAAACGCGTGACATCTATTTCTTTTTTGTTCGTTATTGTCATAGTAATAGCGCAGTCTGCAATGCAATTATAGTATAGCTATGTGATTATTGCATTTATAATTAATTCTGCGCTTTTAATGCTGCGAAAGAAAAAGTGGTCAAGATTATAGGGAAAAAAAAAAGAAGAAAAATCTATCGGAGTTATCAAGAGTGAAGTGTTTTTCTCAATTGAGTCGAATAAGTGCTCAATCGATATAGTACATGTACATGACTTGATAAAACCTGCAACAAAAGCCTACGTTACAAGAATGCTGCACTCGCACGTGGAAAATCGCATTTCCATGGAAACCCGTGCAAAAAGGTCTATTTCCGACATGAAAGAGAGATTTGTCATGAAATAGAATATCAGGTGCCCTTTGGGCATCGACGATCGATGCGGATACACTGCTATCTAGTAAAAGTACGTTACGTAAAGCCTGTGAATATTGCAATATTAAATGACATTAATGACGACTCAATACAAAATATTTTATAAATTTAATAAATAACGATGATCACATTTGTTCAATTTTATTTTCAATACGCAACACAACATATGCAAATTCCTTTTAAATTATTAATTTTTAATCTCTTTTTCTAGATAAATATAATAATTCTGATTTGTACTTCTCTCTCTTTCAAAGAATCACAATACCAAAAATTTTTATTCAGCACCAATCCATTCAAGCCATAGGATTAATAACACTTTTTTATAAAAAAATATTATTAAATGGAAAGGTCACCAGTATTGGCATATCACTCTTAAAGCAGTACCTCATTATTTCACGGAAATTAAACATTGCATATTAATACTGATAAAAACATGATCTGCTTAGATAATTGAAGAAATAAAAATGCGTAGTTTATACATTCATGACTTTTTCTATATAAAATCTGAAAACGAGTATAACCTTCCGTATTAGTCACGCTACATATTGCATCTCGTACAACAGCCTAAGATATTTATATAATCGACAAAAAATGCTTTATAAAAAAATATTCAAAGTGAAAGGCTTCTAGGAATCCTCATACACGTTAACTCATATATTTTGTATAAATAATTCACGTTAAATAAAAAGGAAAGAAAACTGCGGCCTACTATAACAGTTTTGGGGACCATTTCGCAGATGTTCATTTTTTTGCGCGAAAATATTAATTATTATATAGCATTATTATAAAAACTGCTGTATCATAGATTATAGAAGATATTTTCTAGTTTATGTTTGGTTTAGCTTTTGTTTAAAAAAACCTATTCAAAAACAAAATGGTATGCCAGTATTGACGACCTATCTAATTTCTTTTTACGATTTTATCACAAATAATGATGCAAAAAATTACGATTTATCCTCCCCCCTTTTTCCTTTTATCTCTAATCTGTCATTTGAATCTACCACACAGATTATCACCGGACGTCTAACGGACTTCGACAAGCATAACCGTATGAGATTATCCAGTTTACGCAACGATTACTCAAGCCTTATCTTTATTTGTCATTCTTTCAGTATTTTCAGTATATTACTTAAAAACAATTAATAATAAACTCGACATAATTTTATCAAAGAAACAAAAATTTAACTTGTACTCTCTAGCGCAAGACTCCTGTAAATCTTATTTTTAAACAGTTCCCAAGTAGCGTTTGATCATTTATGATAGATTCAGGGCACAGACAACAATCGTTGTCTTTTTTATCTCTTTTTATTAGTTCGACTAGCATCGGACATGATAAATCACGAACGACCCGGTCAGGCGGATAGTCCTCTCGTCAACGGATTGCACGTGCATGTGAATCTGTGAGCCGATAAGAGAATCAGCCGTCTGTCTGATAAAACCAAACGAATGAACGGATGTACATTCGATGCACCACGAAGAGGCGGATGATTCTGTCATCGTCGAATCAAAAATACATTAATAATAAGTTACAGGGAAAAGCGCAAACCAGTCATCAGTATTGAAATAAATTTAAGTGATATAGCATTTTTTCCAGAGATGCAACTTCTGGGCCAAAGTTTTTGAAAAATTAAATTCTTTCGAGTTTGCGCGAAATACTTTTGTCTCGTAGCCGATCAGATCAGATTGATTGTAAATTGTTAAATCTTCGAACTTAAAAAAAAAAATCAGTAATTTCAGAAAAAAAATCAAGAAGACCATCGTACATTCTGAAACGGTTAAGTTTGTAGGTCTGCTTAGAACACGAGCAACGGGATGTCGTAATACGTCCGCTATACCGGAATGTTGTGTCGTCGTAGTACGCGAGAGAGGAAACGACGGTGATTCATACCGTAGAATTGAAAGAACGAATTACATCTCGGACTGGGAAGCGAGTCCAACGCATTCATGAACTACATATATCGAGTAACACGTGAACGCACGTAAGTCATGTAAGAAAGAAAATTCAAGAATCATCACAGCAACGGAACAGCGACCTTACATAAATGCACAGAAAAAAAGAATATTCTTGTTTCGACAATATCTCCAGTTTCAAAACGGAAATCTTGAAATGAGATTATATCGCGTTAAATCAAAGATTTACCTAAATAAAGATTTATTGCAAAATTTTATATAGTCTAACCAAGAAAATAATATTTGTTTAATAAATTGGTTAATATTTTTTCCATCGTAAGATATAATTGTAAAAAAATGCAAATCAATTCACTGGTTCCTCTAAGCAAACACATTTTTGGTAAAGATAAAAATTTGCGGGATAGAATTTCTCTTGAAAATTAAAAACTTTTTTCTCGTTAAGTTTAACGTGCAGGTAAAGGCGAGGTGACATCGCGGATAAGCTCGAAACACGAAGACCGACGATGATTCGGGAGATTTCCTGAGGGAGATCTTCGAGGTGTGCGTCCATAGGAAGGGTAATTAAAAATACATCGTGGCGCACGATAGGTTCCTTCATAAAAATAGCTTGTAAATTAAATACGTTACGTGATCACGTTGCAGTGCAAAAGTTTCTCGGTGCACACTGACTTCTCGTATACAGAATGCGTTCGATTAAACTCACTTTTAATAACAGATAATAATAGAAATCACCACACAACTAACGATTTATAAATATAAAACAGAGAGGTAGCAGAACAAAGTTATTTGGAAAAATGTTAGTAAAAATATAATATTAAAAATAGAATAATTTAAGATATTCATGTACATATAATTATTTGAGAAGCTAGAGATAAATAAGAGATGACACCTTTAATGCACGATCGCGCTTAAATTGTTGATTTAGTCTCACAATATATAACATTCTGCAATATTCTACGAACTGCAACAATGATATCTGTCATTGAAAGGAAGTGAGGTTGGCAAAAAACACCCTATATAATATGCGCAGATAATCCGGAGTAAAACGAGAGGGGTATCACGTGGTAACGATGACTCATTGCTTTGAGGCTGGTCGATGCCATCAAAAAACCCACGAGAGCTCTAAGAGCCACTTAACCCTGAAGAACATAGATGGCCTCCTCTCTTTCTCTGTTTTCTTAAGAAGCTTCCTTATAAATATCAAAGAATTACAAAAACTCGCGGTTATTAACGGAAGCTTCACAATGTTTTCGACATTGCCACTTATTTTCTCTTTTTCTCTATACATTTATTTATAATCTATCTTCTTTAATTCTTTAAAAGACTAAAAAATCAAGTTTGCAAAACACATTTATTAAACTTACACGATATTAAATTACTCAAAATCACATGTATTTCTCGCGTTTGTTTTGAAATATCTTTTCGAGCTTGTCGAAGGATTTAACTTCCTCAAAATAGCGGGAGAAGCTGGCGTGAAGTTCTGCGCGCGAAGTTAAACGACGCTGAATATCGGCAAGAATGCAGAATGTGTGCATGAACGGATGTTTACCTAACGAAGAGGAGCGATACGGGGGAAACGGCGAGTTGTTTGGCGTTAAAATAATGCGATGAGTAACGAGTCAAAGTGCAATTGCACCTAATCGCATGTGACTAAGAGCATTTCTTCCTCGGTGATCCGGATAATTGTTGTCAAGGATAGCCGAGTCGGAGAATGCCGGAAGTAATACCAGCCGTGTCACCTGTCGCGCGAAAGAATGGAAAAAAAATAGGCGACGTTAACACGTCGATCGTTATCGCGCATGCAATATTTTCCTCGTAACGACGAATCGCGAGTTTAACGTTAAAGAAAAAAAAAAAAAAAAATTACAATGAAATTCATCTACGACGATCTCCGCTTAGAATGTGCGTCGTATCATAATTCTGCAAATGCATCACCGTTCACTGTAAAAGTATCATTTTATAAATTCCATGATCTTTCCAGGATAAATCGCTTTGGACATACGCGACACCGTTTCACAAGTCTTAAATTTACAAATTGTACGGATCCGTAGATCCCGGCTTCAAGTGCGGCTTTGCGAACCCACATTCTAGAAATTCTTGGCATCGTGGTGCATTTATTTGTCCCACGGATTAAATCCTCGACGAATCAGTACGTTTCACAGATATGAAATGTCACGGAGCTTGTGTCCCGCAATAAATCTTAAATTTCATAAATTTCATTCACTCTTTTTTTTTTGCGTACGCGTTTAAAATTTTTAACGCAGAAGATTAATCGAGATCACGAATTCTCAGCGTTTGCATTTCGATTTGTCCCAAAAATTTCGCGATTCCCTAGATTCTCTGATGTCACCGTTCGGAACTCACTGCGACCGAGAAATTTTCATTCCGGAAATCGTGCCGATGCTCGGCGTCGCGATCCATAAATCCTTCCCGCCGTAATAAATCCACGATGGCGCAATAAATTCGGATTAACATCGAATGGAGTATCAACGTTTGCGTTCCACATTTAAGCGGCGACTTCTTTGTAGGCCGAGTGCGACTCGAAAAAGCGAAAGAATTCCAGATCACGAACAACGGAAAGGTCCCAGATCCGGTTTCATTAATACGCTTCCGGTTCCGGTGGCATTCGTCGCTCTCTCAAGATGCAGTCGAGGACCCGAAATTCCGAAATAAAAGTTCGGACATGTCGTAAAAAAAATAACAGATGGTCAACAATATTTGTTATAATTTGAGACAATTATCATACTTGATGTATTTTGTGTTTGGCAGAATAAACTTTCCTTTTCTCTTGACTTTGTTCAATTGATCATTATTATTTTCCTGTTTGAGGAATTACATGAGCGATTATGTTTCTCAATTTCGTTTTCATTCGTGGTATTCTAAGGGAGAGGAAGGGAGATAGAATCTCCAGTCTATCATTAAACGATCAAGATAGATTCTCCACAAAGTTTCATTAAGTGGAAAAAAAACAGCAGTTTATTAAGGAAAGAATGAACACCTGACATGTAACGTTGTACACGCGAAATGGAAGTAACAAAAAGTGCGAATTACCACCCGTGAGAACGCGAGGAGCATGTTACACGTAAAGATATGCGTGAAGATGCGTGTACGTGATACGCGCGATTTCTCGCGAGGTAAACGATCGCGCCAGATACCGGAGCGTTTCTTAATTGCAGAATTTACTTCTTACGACGTTTCGCGCGTCAGTTCCCGACCGGAAGACGACCGGTGACTTTCAATTGAAGCCGAATCGATCCGACGATAATCAAACCGCCGGAAGCGCGTCTCGCTCGTGTCGCGCGAAGAAACCCGAACAGAAATTATTGGGCGAGCGCGAATAGGTGTATTCGGCGTCCTATATTTAATCGCGCGCGATCACCTGGTTTAACGACGGCGGCGACGACGACGAGGCACCCCGCGTCGCCGTCGAAATATTTCTGGCACGAAGAACTCGCGGCGCGGAGCTGCCCGCGCGAGCGGAACGCATCTCATGCGATACCCGCGCGCGAGTGCGTTCCAATTCCCACCAAGTTATCTCTCCCTCCCCCCCCCCCCCCCCCCGAGAGATCGCTTCCCACATGCAATTCTGCCTGATCCTCACGATGAAGATACCAAAGCGGGTTCCAAAACGCGATAAGAGTAATCGGATTTCCGAAAGAGAGCTTCGCTAAAATGAATTTTACGATCGAGCAGAATTTCTTGAATTTTATATTCGCAAGCCCGATATAATAAATTAGCTTTTGTTATGTAAAACAAAAAAAAAACCGGAAAAGTACTGGACATTTTATTGTCTTCGGAGAATTCTTCTCGTTGGTTTCGAGGAATTAGAAATTTTAACGGACGTTTTGGACAAAATCTTTCGAGAGTTTTTCCAAGTACTTTTTACGGAAAGCGGATTTTCCTGTTTCGTCGGCCCCCCCCTGCGGCGAAACGCTGGGTCGACACACAATCCTGAAAGTAAACGCACTTTTTCCTATTCCGCCTCGGCGCGGGAAGAATGCGGCTGGCGTCACGCGTGGGTAATCGGCGCTTTTGCAAGCTTTCATGAATGCCTGGCAAACCTGGCGAACGTGGCTGGCGATTCCGAGTAAGACCATCACGATTGCCATACGCACGCAATCGCGTTCATTAATATCGAACGAGTGCGTCGTAAACCGACTCTTTTTCCCGCATGCCAATGAAATTATTAATAGAAAATATAATGAGACACATGTAAATATTAATGAAGAAAGAGATTTCTCGAAAAATAAAATTAATCGAAGAATAATCGCCCGACTAAACGTGCATTCTTAAACGATAACCTTACAATTTTTTCACTCGTCAGCTATTAACATTATGTCGCATGAGAGATATAAGAAAGTAACTGTATTGATCGTAAATGTTTATTCATCTCTCGTCGATCACTCGGTCACCGACCCCGTTATTAAAATTAAAATCCGATTCCAGGATACCCTGGCTCGACAAGGATCGTCAGACAGTGCAGCATTTGACAATGTAATTACAAGAAAAAAAAAATTAACTAGAAAAGAAATTATTCAAGGGAAACGCACAATGCGTTTGCGTTATTAATAAAAATTGTAAAATTACACGTAAAAGATACACGCTAAAATTAACTACGCAAAATTTCCTCTCGCAACGCACGCGTTTGTGCGTAACATTTCGCGGATTATCGTCCGACCGAGCCACGGATCGTCGGCGTGCCCGCGAACTCTTTTTCAGCGAGGCGGGAATGTCCGGTGGTAAGGCCGGACGGTTCATCGCGATTTTTTTTTTTTTTTTTTTGCGCAAACTCCCCGCTTTACGCAAATAATACGCGAGGGGCGGAGCGGGCAGACGGCGTTATCAGCGAAGTATAACATGACGTGATGTAGGCGCAGATAAACTGGCGCGGTAACTGATAAAATTAATATCTATATCCGTACACCCGGCGATGTTACCTCTCGTTTTTTATTCCTATCGTATGTACGGGTGTGTGATATATCTCGTGAAAAAGCCCCGTTGTCGTTTGTATTTGAAAAATTGGGATGTTAAGGGAAAAAAAAAAAAAAGAATCACGGAGTTTTCTCTCAATTCAGACCGTCGTCCCAAAAATAATCGGCCGTAATTGATACGTATCGATCGTTGTGTCACATGGACGAGACGAATTCGGATCGGATGCGAGAGAACGTGCTCGAAGAAGTTTCGCGGATCAATCACGGCATTAAAATTCAAACTTTATCCTCGGCCCAAGAGATTGCCTGGCAATTTCTTCGTTGATATCGACCGTCAGCGCTTGTCGCCATAAATACAATCGCGTGAAATGAAAGCATAAAATATCATTGAACCGTGGCTATAAATAACATCTAGGAAACAAGAACACGATCTTCACATTTAACAAAATCTCAAGGCCAACGATCGATTGATCGATCGATCAAAGTAGGATCTGCGCGTTCTTAAAAAAAAAAAAGAGGGGGGTAGGGAAGAACATTCACTAATGCTGACCGATCGATAAATCGACATGGAATTAATAAGATCTTTTAGACTAGTTTGCATTAATGAAAATTAGTTTTAATCTCGGTTTAACTTATTTAAATCTTTTTCTAAAATAGAGACGTACGAACTGTGCGAATGCAAATAAAATCTCATCGAATAAAAAAAAGTGAGCTAAACCGAAAGTTATACCGATACAAATCTTAAATTTCGAATAAATTTCAGCAACAAATTTTATTTCAAAATCGCCCAGACAAATCGGTGTCGAAAATTACAAAAGGCAGGGGATTTGCCACGTGTGCCAATGACCCCTGACGCTTCCACTACTTCATCGAGAAGCGAACGTCACGCCCGATAATAATGGGACCGCCTCATAGAGAGAAGCTAGTGAGGAACTCGGGTTGTCGGACGTTCTCCGCGAAAAGAGACATATTTAGCCATGCAAAGCAGCTCTCCCGTGGGAGGCGGACGAGCACCGTGAACGTCGTCGCGGAAACGTGTCCATGGTGTCGAACGAGCGAATGTACTGTCAACCCATCGACATATAGAATGGACTGAGCATTGCGATAGGTTAGCGCGCGCCTGCTTTAGAGTGAGAGGTACTACACCTGAGGCCTATATTTGTCTCTTTTGCAAGCTTCTGATTTGTTATTTCGTCCCCCTCCATTCACGGAAGAGGACGAAATAACAAATCAGAAGCTTGCAAGAGAGACAAACATAGGCCTCAGGTGTAGTACCTCTCACTCTAAAGCAGGCGCGCGCTTGCCCATCGCAATGCTCAGTCCATTCTATATGTCGATGTGTCAACCGCTGTCCAGGTTGAGGTTATGGCCGCGGAGGCGAACGAGCGAGTGAGCGAGCGAGCGAGCGAGCAAAAGCGGCCGCCTTTTCGAGAGGGAGCCAGCCGTAGAGTAGTAGCGCCACGGCGTTACTTTCACGAGGGGCGAGAGAGAGCGAAATTCCCGGCCGCATTCTCAGACGGCGACGCCTTCCGACGCCGACGATTGTCGCGAATCGCCGATCGATCGATCGGCGGAGAAACTGGCCGAGCGAGCTAGCCAAATAGATAGATAGATGGTTGGTGCGAGATCGATCTTCGCACCTTGACGAACGGACGAGATTCGTTATTCGCGTCAATGCGGAGATACGCGTATCAGAGTCCGTTCTACGACGCAGTAACGACGACAACGACGACGACAACGACGCCGCGAGATCGATAGCCGGCTAGCTCGCTCCGGTTCTCTCGCTCGCGTTCGAGCAGACGGAATCGAGTTTCCCCACGAGCGCGTAACGATAAGCGACGAGCGTAAAGCGATCTAGAAGCGTCGACGGTTGCTGGCGGCTATTCAGTCACGCAGGAAGTGACGAGTGCGTGGAAGAAGCAACGGCGGCGGCGGCAGCGGCAGCGGCCCCGAGCGAGCGCGACCTGCGCGCTTATAGCATGCGACCGAGAGGGAGCGAGCGGGACGGAGAGGGCGCGGAGGCGAGAACGACGAGGACGGAGATAAACGCGAGAAGGATAAAAAAAAAAAAAAAGAATTGGAGCCACAAATTGCGACGCAGAATCGCCGGACTTTTGGCACCTACCTATGGCTTACAGTCCTTTGTACAATAAATAATCAAGTAAATCACACGGTCTGTGCGTGGATCTGTGCACCGGCTCGAGTCGGACGAGCAGCGGCGTAGTAGGAACGTTGCGTGCCGCGATAAAGACAGACTGCGACTACTACACGATCCAATTACCCGGGGATGTTTTTTCCCCCCTTTTTCCTTTTCCTCTCTCTCTCTCTGCTGTTTTCGTCTTTCCTTTTTCCTCTACAGCCTCCGAAGCACGCGCGCGCGAGACGGACGAACGAGGAGAGCGTGGGCTAAGCGCGAACGTGAAAACTAAAACGCCGGCTCTTTTATTCCTCGGCCACACTCGCGGTTACGATGCCACACATCCCTCGACGACCACTCCCGCACGACGACTGAACCGGCAACGCCGCCCATGGCGAGGGCACTCGGGTCGCCTCGTGCCGGGGCTCGGCCGCGTCCGCCGCGCCTCGTGCCCGACCCGAGGTATTGATCGGCTCGCGGCGGCCCCGGCATGGCCGCCCCGTCGACGAGGCTGGGTGGGGCAGCGGAACGGCGCACGGCCGTGTCCCGGGATCCCGATCCGACGTGCGGCGTCGCGCCACGCTACACGGCGACGACGACGACGAGGCGATGGTTCTCTCTCTCTCTCCTTTTTTTTTCTCTTTCCTCCTTTTCCTTTTCTATCTCCTTCTTTGCTCTTCTAGGACCTCACTCGCTCTTGCGATCGCCCACACCTTCCGTCTCCCTCGTCTTAATCGCCACGAAACCGCCTATCCGATTCACTTCTCGTTTTCTTTCCTTCGCCGTTGAAAATAGTAGTGTTACACCTTGTCTTTTTCTCTTTCTCTGTCCGACTTCTTTCCCCGACCCGTTACTAAATGTCTATTACGCGTGTCCCGCCGATCCTACGAGCCGCTTATCATTCTGCACTTCTACCTTCCTGCTCTACTCTACCCGTGTCCGTCGCTGTTTGCGTAATTTCATGCGAAAATTAACCTCGGAAAAAAAGCAATCTTTTTTTTCATCCTCCTCTAGGGGCATTTTTTCTCGTTCCCGATGAATTTCCGTGAAATGCCACGGCCAATTGTTACGGAAATACGGTGTAATTTCCTTAGGAAGTCGCTTGCTATTTTGCGAATAAATTGTGCCAGTATTTTTCCTATCTCTCTTGTAATGCTTATATTTTTTATTACAACCTACAACATTAAAGCAAACAAAAATTTCACATAAATTGTACATTGTACAGGGTGTTCGAAGTGGAGATGAAGACAATTTTCTACTTAAAGAACGGAGGAACGATATAAAATAAGTGCGTTGGGTGGAAAGATCTCCAGATTACCATAAAAGCCCTTTCGCCCTTTTCGCGATCGTTGAACCGTGTATCTCTTTCGCGGTAAATCAAAAAGATTCCACGAAGCGGGGGAAGTTTCTCGCTGTCGTCAACGACTAGCGTCTCGAGGTCCGTGAAAAGAGAGAATTTTTAAGAATTATTACATTTTCACTACGTCTACCTTCATAAAGTAAAGCAGCAGCGCTTCTGAATAGATATAGAGACGCGCGTGTCTCGAATTTAATTTAATTCACGATTGAAAATCGAGGGATTTATGAATGAAAATATTTAACTTGTTGGACGTTGCGATTCACGACACGCCAAGAACGTGTGACCAAAGGTATTTGTAAATCCCAAGAATCCGCGAGACTTCAGGAACCTAAGAATACACAAATATATCAAATTCAAGAAAGCCCGACGCTTTCATTCATTCTGCCACGTTTCAAACGGCAAATATAATTGTCCTACTTTATATCTGATTTGATATATCTACTTTGCATCTAATTACGACGAATGTGATAGTTATCATTAGTAAGGAAAGGTGGTCAAAATTGCAATATTTTTTCGCACAAAGACTTACACTACAAAATTATGAATTATAATTTTAATATTCTGAAATTTTTTATGTAATAAAGTACATCCTCTTCCTTTCTTATGTAATTGTCTCATAATTTTTTGCATCATTTTAAATTTTTTTAAAATAAGGGCACTTTGGATAAGTCTTCTTTCAGGATAGCAAAAGTTGCTAAACTAGTGATTCTCTACCATTCATACAATCTACATTAAGTGGTTCCATTCTATATAAAACTTCACTTTGATAATGTCACTAAAATATTTTTTGCATGCCATATTTCTATTCTACTTGAATCTTAGAATTCTCTTTGAGAATCCACATAATATGTTCTGTGAATATTACATTCTGTTCTCTTCAGGTCATTTTCCATAAAAAACCTATTTATATTACGGATAAAATTACAATGTCATAATGTGATTTAAGAAACTAGAATATTCCGTAAAACTTTGTTTATCTAATTTCTAAGCGAGAGCGAAAAGAAAACTAGAAAGATTATTAATTTAAGTCTAATAATATTGTGTTACAAAACGTAGGCCGTATTTATTTTACCTTTCATGCAATTTCGCTTCAAAAATAATCGAAAAACAGCTATAATTTTTCTAGGAACGTAAATAAGAAATATTAAATGTATATATATATGGCAATATTAAATATACATATTTATGATTGTAAATAAGAAAATTCTTACCGTACCTAATGCTCCGCGTGTAGCAAAGCATCATGGTAATACTATTTATATAGTTCTCAAATAATCGCATATAGAAATTGTACAAGTATAGCAGTTAACAGTCGGTGCAATTTCGGCAAATTTCCCCTATCAGCTTAAAGAATTTACTCCGTTTACAATAAATTTTAAATTTAGCGAAACAAGCGGACAGATCCGCGAACCCTTTGATCAAGTACTATCGACCTAATCGTTCTCCGTGTCAACGTTAAATACGCTCGAATCCGCTCGTAACATCGGCAATTTTGGGTCGTGCGGACAACGATCCCCCGACACGGGCGCGAGGTGTGACATTACGTTCCCTCTCGTGAAAACTTAAATGGGACGTGTATCTCGTTTACTCGTCCCGGCGCCGGATAAACGGCCGCGTAAATGAGTCGTGGGACGTATATGCGTACATTCTGTGTTATTTCCCGGCCCGATCCTATGCCGACATCGGTATGCATTAGTGACAAATTCGATCTCGCGTCTCGTAAAATTTCAACTGGCAACATAATTCCGCCGTCCGTGAGACGAATTGGGTCCTCTTCGTAAACGAAACGAGAAGCCCTTATTCATTATGTAAATGTTTATCTGGAAAGTCATAATCGGACTTTGACGAGTACCTCCGAAAATTACACATGTTATGGCCCTTTAGTCGTAATTAGCTGACGAATCTCTTAATGTACTTCGCGTTTCAACCTCTCGCAATTTCCCGCGCGTATATTCATCCTCTTTCCCTTGCGCCGAATGTTCGTCTCATTTTCGTTTATTAAATTAAATATCTTTGCTTTCACTCTACTGTTTCTAATTTCAGAGCGCTGCTCCTCTCCCTGCCCGCGATATTTTCACTTGATAATTAATAGTTCGTTCTTTCATTATTCTGTGAACGTGATATATGTATTTTGTGTTATTATTTATAATTGACGTACTTTACGTTAATATCTTCCATATTAACGTCATACGTATTTCATTTGTGTCGAGAGGTAACTGTATTGTATGGAATATTTCCTCGATAAATTTTGCTTTGTGATTCTTGCCTGCATATTTGTTGAAACAAGTACACGTGCGTTGGCACGCGTGTATTTACGTACCGAAAGATCTGCAACTCCCACAAAAGGTCATTCATCAAATTTTTTTTTTCTAAAAAAACCTATTACTCCGAGTATCGAATTAAACGGTTTTGTTTATTCAAACGTGAACATATATCGCGTGTATCTATAAATTTTGCATAAATCCTTCTAATCCTACCATTTATTCACGCTTCGAAATATACACAAATCATTAATTAAAACTTTCTCGCGCTGGCTCGAAGCTTCGCGTAATTATTTTAGTAACGATATTCATTTCCGCATTTACAAGATCGTAAATTCTGCATATTCAGAGAGAGGCGCTCGTGTTTCCATCGCAATTCTTTTAATATGCATCAATTAATATTAATATATAATCTCTTTATCAATATTAATCTATAATCTTTCCATTGTAACATTACATATCCATCACGAAAATAAAATTAACAAATATATCATAAAGCAAATATGCGTACTAGCTCTCGGGTACGAACTACGGTCGATTGGCGTTTGTACAACTGTAAAAACTACAGAACTGCTGGTGTCCCAATGGTGTGCAAACATCAGGCGGAGGCGCATCTCGTGTGTAATTTTTAATTACACACGAGAACTCACGACATGACGGAAACTCGCCGTCCCGTGCCGTCGGCTGCGATATGTCAAGGAGCTATTATCAAAGGTACGGAAACAACGTTGGGACTGTTTTGCTGAAAAACCGCAGAGCGACCGGTATGGGGCGCGCAACTCTCGCGTCGGAGTTGCGAGAAGTGCGAACGAGAGCACTTTTGTCCGTCTCCTCCTCCTCCTCCTCCTCCTCCTCGTCTCTCTCGACGCGCACGCCAGGAGGCCCGTGCGCGGGCACCGCATCGAATGAATAACTGAAACAATGCGGAGCGAAAGCGAGGCGCAATACTTCGTGGCGCTCTCGTAACATCGATCGTAAGATTACAATTGGGTTAAAGCCGGCGTCGCCTGTCTCGGCGACGAGGCGCTAAGGACCCGGAGGTGGAACCCGGATCAACCGACACACCGCCAAATTCTACCGAAGAGAGAGGCGCGCTCTTCTTATCGCGGCCTCGGGGGTTTTCCAATCTCCGAGTCCGTTTTCCCCGATTGTTTTCAGAATGGGCAAGATATACTTTTGGTCGATAAAGACAAAAGCGATAAAATAAAAAAGCCCCATCCGTTTTCGTCCCTCTGAAGCTTATTGTGTATCATCTCTCTATTACGGAAAATACGGGCGCTGAAAACAATTAGTCAGCAATCTAATAATCGTGCTTATCTCGTAAAGAAAATTCCATTTCACGGTACGAGCCACTCTCTCTGAGAGCGGCCACGGTTTTCTCCAACTTCGAAACTATGTGTGGGTGGGATAAAATTCGACTGACAAGGATAATTTAAAACGTTTCATTTTCCCTCTACGAAGCGCGACTAGTCATCATCCAAACGAATTTCTTGCTGATAGACAGATTTTATGATGTCACAACCAAAATGTATCGGTAATTTTTTTTGCTGGAATTTTAGCTGTCACGTATAAAATTTATAAATTCTTTTATCAGTAAGATTAATTAAGTACAATACATATACATATGACGACATTTGCTAATCTCATCTATCTTAGCTAATTCTTACACATATATAATTTTTGTTGAAAAGGCAAGATTATTTTTTTTTTAATCCACGATCGATCAGACGATTGATTCGAATAACAATGTCTCGCAACGGTCCGGTCGTACGGCGGCAAAGTCATCGAAGCAAGAAGGCTAATGAAGAACGAGGGAGAATGAGAAGGAGCGAGCGACAAAAGCGCCCATGGGGTGTGAGTGAGGGAGGAAAGCTCGGAAACAAGGAAAAACACACGGGGGTGAAGGATGACTGAAGCGAGAGACGCAGCGGCTACACGAGGTCGCGAGGAAAGCGGCAGAAGACGAAGAGTGGAAAAAGGGGGATGGTGAGGTGCGCCGGGGGATGGGTGGCGGTCGGAGGTTGCCGAGGCTGAAATGAAATATTGATCTGTGGAGGCGCGCGCAACCCCTGCAGCCGACCCGCCCTTGTCCACCATTTTCCGCCGATCTCTCTCCCTCTCTCTCGCCGTTGTGAACGCCACCGAAAATCCTGCCGATTTTTACGAGATCTCTCGCAAATCGTCGCCCGTAACTCTCGATCGACACCTCTCCCCCTCCCCTCTTCCTCGCTCGCTCTTTCCGTTATTATCGTTATTACTGAGTGACAAAAGGGATCGAAAAGATAAAGCTTGCAGAAGAAATTTGCGTCATAAAATAAATTAAACGAAGAAACTTTTTCAACACGATATTTGTATATGGGAGCCTAGATTGGTTTTGCAATCTTATCTTATCCGGAATTACAATGTGCACACGATAAGTGATCTGTTGATCTATTTAGCGATTTCAACGCGATATCAGAATTTTATAACCATGAGATATTCGAATCTTCCGATCTTTTATCATTCACCCTTCTCCCTTTCTGTCCTTTATCGAGAAGTTTATTACTTCAAAATTGAAACGTAAGAGACACCTCAAGCTACGATTTCGAACAAATTTGGACATAGTGTTGTCTGAGTGAGCACGCAACCCTGGCGTGGAGGACAATTTTCCGCAACAACAAGTCCATTTTCGTAAAGTCGCACGACGTAGAGGAGCAAATGCGCTGAACTTTCTGCACGCGCGACTTTAATGTGCGAGCAAAGAAAAATTTATCGGTAAAGGTCAAATGAAACACACATACACACACACACACACACACACACACACACACCTGATGACAGGCGAAATAGAAATCTACTGAGCGCGAGACAACATATCAATTCACAGGGGGGGGAAAAAAAGGGAAAAACAATACGGCTGCGAATTGCTGTTCACGCGCGCAATTTCGCGCGGCGACAATTAATGACGTTTCTATCTGAGCGATTGTCATCCCCCGCCGAACGTATCTCGATCCAATATCTGTCGATGCGACGTGAAAATGCACGCGCGAGCATACGGCCCGAAATGAAAATCTCTGTCATTCGGACGCGTCCACGATAACACGTGCGACGTACCAAGTGAATCGAAAGTGACGCGATTAAAAGGGACCCGATTGCACAAATTTACACAGCTACCGAAAAGTTTGCCGATTTAATGACGGACCCTTGGATTTGTGACCTCTAATTCGTCTCGGCGCGTCCCGTTTCCTCCCCAAATTTGTGGGCATTAAACCAAACTCTATTTGATCCTCGGATTCGCAAACCTTCCAGACGATAAACGCTCGTTTGAAACCTGTGGCCTCTCTCGCGTAATCCCGGATTACGTAAGTTTCGATATTCTTGTGTTCAATGCGATGTAATTTCGCCGGTACAGTACACTCCCAGAAACACCCGCTGAACCGTCGCGCGCTCTGCAGTTGGAGAGAACTCGCTTGTATACCCGTCCGGTTTCCGCGGCAGGCATCCAGACGTATCAATATCGGATGGTAAATCTCCGCGGATGAATATACCCACGTGGGAAAAAATGGCTTGGCTACCTGGGAAAGCTGTAGCGCGCCGTATGAAAAGCTCGCGCGAGCGTGTAGCCGTGTGTCTGTGTGCGAGGAAGGGGGACGAAGGGGGGAAACATGCGAGAAACTTGCGACGGTATGCGGCACGGTCGGCTAACGAAAATCGATAAAGTGGTGGTTTTACGAACCAATTTCTGCGGCGATACACCGTGTGTCTCCTTCACGACGACGACGTAGACGGGAGGGTTGGTGGACTTACCTGCAAAAAGAAATAACAACGTGTTTAAGCATAAGTAGAAAACTCGACGCGCGAGATCTCCATCCCCCCATTCTCCGTCATCCATAATCTTTCTCCGATTGTAGCAGCTATATTATTCTCCCCCGGGATTGTTAGCAGTTAAATATAAATTTGATATTGGAAAATCGTGCAATGTCGCGCGCTGGCTACGAAGCATCCGCCAGCCGCGTTTTTCTCTTTTTACCGATACTTCAAATCGTGAAGAAAAACACGTCGTGTTATCGCGCGCTAAGATTAATGTAAAAAAAAGATTCTCTCTCTAAAAGCGTCAGTCCCCGATGAGAACACACACATACACACACACACACATCTGTACGTTTGCGCGAATCGGTAATTTAATAAGTACGGTCGTCTCGCGTCTGGCGTTTGACGGAAATTCTCGTCGGTGTGGGCGAGCCTTTAACGCTCCGCACGGAGACCAGCGTATACACTAGGTTAGTAACAAATAGATCAATATTGGCTCGTGGTTTGCGTGTGACGCATCGGGCCGCGTATAACTCATTTCCGCCGGGCCATCGCCGATCGCGGAATGTTTTCGAGCAAAATCGTTTTTCGACGTTTTTCAAAAAAAGCAAATGTTGACGTTTAGGTCTAAGCCGGATCCTTCGACTTCCGCGAATTCTCTGAGCGAAAACAGAAGCGAATGCAGAAGAGAATTATTCAAGTTCATTTTCCTTCCTAGAATTCAGACGAATACCGACACAAAAATATATAGTAATTTGTTATTATAATCGGATAGCAAAATAATTATAATCGGAAGTATTATTTTTATAACTATTGCAATAATATTTAGTAATAATAATCATATTTATAGTGGATGTTAACTATGAAAAAATTGTACTATTAATTATACAGCTTTAAAATATATAGCATATGATTATTATTACTAACATTATAGTAATAATTATTATATAAAAATAACACTTCTAAATATAATTATTTTACAACACAACAGTTTTCTATCGGTGAACAACTGATTAATCCGCCTTTAATCTTCCGATCCAGCTCGGGTATCGAAAAGCGACGTGAATCTTTAAATCCATCGATCTTTCAGGGTACCTGAGTTTCATTTCCGGATTCACGTAATCGAGGCGCAAATGCGCAGCCCACGATTTTACGATGCATTATCTATACCCACGTCGCAGAGATAAAGCGTCCCTTACCGTATTATGCAGAATCGTGAATTTTCGCAGCCGCCCGACGTGGGTTCCGCGGATGCACAATTGCTAATTCCCGCATGAATCACCGCCGTGAATTCTCCTCGCCGACGCTGCACGTGCCTCGTTTGAACGCGCCCCGCCGGAAACAAGATCGATACACGCGTAAGTGCGATAGAAAACAGACGAGTCGCTCCTTCCCCCCTCCCCATTTCCTTTTTTTTAAAATCGTCGACCGCGAGAAAAGCGACGGGTTCGTTTTTAATTGGCAAACGGCCGACGACAGGCCGTTTCGCGCCGCGAAGCAGCGTGAATGCGCTTTTCTCGCGAAGCTGTGGCGCGAATCCGCCATAAACCGCCGGACGACACACGAATCGAGGACGGGCCGTTTAATGCACGACACTGACCTTGCCCATTCGGTCGGAGAATTTCCCCATTCATTTGCGGAATTATCCCGCGGAGAGTCTTTCGAGCGATAACGCACGAGCGTTATGTCTCAAGTTACGTTCGACCGTCCGAAAACGAGATCTACTTTTCTATCTTCGGCACCTCGACGTAACGTGTGCGATATCGGTGTATTTGCTGCTCGTGTCAATACCACAATTGAGATTAAATCAATTGAGATTTTATTCTTTCATCCGTGTGGCCGTGTACAATGGGTTGCTTTTAGCGTGGCGCCGCGTTCGATTTGTGTCACGTCGCTCGGAATAAACAGCGTCACCTCTTACGTTCTATTTTCCACTGCGACCTACGTGTTCTTACCTTTTTTTTCAAAATGTCATGTTCAGGATATACCTCTCCCGTCACAATAATACCACGTAATGTCCTGCTCGATTAAAACTTAATCGCGCAACAATTGATCTTTGGAGCGGTCGAGGGGAGAGGACTTAATTAACAATCGTATATATGAGTTTCTTGAAATAAAATCCAAAATTTCTCTTTACAGGGTCCCCAAGGTCCATGTCGGATCAATTTTGATCCATAAAAATTTCTCGAAACCTAATTAAATATTATAGTTTATTTTTTCCAGAAGTAAATACAAATATTTGTTCTAGAAACTTCAAAGTACTTATGAATTTTTTATTATTCATGCTCATGAATTTTTTAAAGACTTCCTCAAACACTTCAAACAGAAAAAAAAATTGGACGTGAGATTTCCATGATTGAACCATATTGTAAACGTCTTATGGGTTACATTACTACGAACTAAGAAATGGGATCTCCGTAAAATTTTTATGCACTTGTTTCACCACACTACTACAAGGGAAAAAAATAATATATTGCGAAGCGTCTTTATATTTGTTTGCGACGTCGAGGTCGATGAATACCTAGGCACTTGTACTCGAAGGAGAAACATAGACCACTTATCGCGACCGACACAATGCTAGGCGATAAAGGCTTTTTCTAGCGTTCGTACGCAAACGAGGCGACTGACTTCGTCATTCAACGTCGCGTACAAATTACGTTGACGTGGAAAAAAAAAAGATTTCTCGTCGTCGTAAAAAGAAAATGGAGCGGAAAGAAAATATGAGCGAGCAGATAAGATAGCGCGTTAGATAGAAATTTGAAATAAAGAGCCCGACTTAGACTCAAGAGGACGGTGAAACGAAATATTTATTATAAAATGTGAAAGCGCGGGCGACGGCTGGAGATTTTAAAATCGACGCAAGCCGATTTTTAATCCCCAAAAAGATTTCGTCGGATTCGAATCTCGACAAATATGCGGAGGCGAGTAAAAAGGGGACGCAAAAAAAAAACAACACATCGCGTGGGAGACTTAAAAATAACGTCGATCGATGTATCGCCCGTCGAAAATATCAAAAAAACGACCGGAAATGCGGATTTAACGGCGACGAAACGGCCAGCGAGAAAGAGAGAGCAATTTCGTCCCGCAACTGCTCTCGACAGAAAATACGACGTCGCCGACGGATCGGTCCGAGCCAGTCGCCCTAGCGACTGCAGCTACGTAAATCGATAATTATATATGCATTAAATTGCACCGTGTGGCGAACACGCCAGTCGCGGTTATCGCGATCTCCATGAAAGAATGGGAAAACGCGGGGCCAATCGGAAGCTCGTTGACCTCTTCGAGTCGTTTGAGTCCTTTTCCAAGTTTACCGAGGCGTCCGATAATAGATTGAATTTTACGCACGCTCGACATTTCCCAACTAAACGATCTTTACCTTGAAGAAACGACGAATAGATCTCGTAACCGATCGTCCGACGCGTCACGCTTTGGAAACCGCAAGCGGAGACGATAAAATTTTATCCTCCGATTAATCTCAGACTATGAATTTATTTCGCACCTTGATTCGAGATATCGACGTCAAACTGTGCCTCATGAATAGCAATCTTGTAATTTTCCCGCTGTTTAGAACTCTAATTAAAAAAAAAAAGAAAGATTTGAAATTATTAGCAATTAATAAGTTTTCCATATGAAATTCTTATTTAAAATATGACGTGTTGATTGCTTTGATATAATCTGGCATGTACGAAGCACTTGGAGGCTCACAGCGAGGAAAAAAATATCGTTGCATTAATCAGAAATATAAACAAAAGCTTTTTCGAGTCGCGCAGACGTCCGATCGGAATCTCGCGTGAAACGAAAGCCGTCACGCGAGATGTAGTACGTACGTGTAACGCGTCAGCTTCTCCTCTCCCGGCGTTTTCTAATTGTACATAATTCAGGAATTCCTCCGTACGAGAGTGCGAGAACAGCGAGATGTATATTTCTGCCTGGCTCTCCGCGAGAAGCTATTCGGGAACTTTCTCCGATAGTTCCGGGACACGAAACTGGTCCAGATTGGCAGCAGTGAAATCTACTCGAAATCGTCGTCGTCGTCGTCGCGCGGGTCGACAAGCCACAGGTGGCACTGTGTAAACGCGTATACACGGGCATTGTGTACGTGTGTACGCAGCCGCCGCCGCCGCCACTTCAGCCTAAGGGCTTTGTCGTGCAAACGGAGGTCGAATTAAAAAAAAAAAAAGTGAGATAAAGGTTCACCACCTTCCTCCCTTTCATCGCCGGTCGATGGGGAAAAAAAAAAAAAAAAAAACTGCAATTAGTACTCGTGCGCTTTTCAGCTCCTCTTTTTCTCCTTCTCGCCGGCTGTTTTCCCGTCGAACGAGTGCAACAGCTCGGAGAAGAGGAGGCGCAGTGGAGAATTTTACCCCGACCTTGTCAACGGCACTTCCGTTCGATAAAAATTAACGCGACGTCGTAAATATTCCACGTAAAGCTGTACGAAAGATATTCCAAATTTCTCTCTACCGTCGAGTTTCGCAATCTACGATAAATTCACCGGCAATCCAAGTGTCTTTGAGACAGCAATAATAATTAAAGGGCATCGAGCTTCCGGCGCGTTTGCGAACTTGAGATTTCACATCTCTTAAGCTGCGCCTCGCGGAATTAATTCTACCGAATTAATACGTGACGGGGGAAGTACCCAAACGCTATTATTAAACGAGTCACGTCGTGCAGCAGCTCCTCCTCCGTTAGCGAAATCAGATTGCATTTCACATAACGTTGAACTCGGTAATCCTCCCCCCAAAGCCCGAAGCTCTCTCGAATTAATACTATCGCTAGAAAATGCGAGGGGAAGAAAAAGGCTAATTCTATTACTTCCATTCGAGGGGCTTGCGGGCTTGCGAGGCGGAATCAACGAACGCAGTAGCGGCAATACCCCGCGAAGTTACTTGAATCTTAAAACGTTCCCGATGCGTCGGGTAGCACACGTACACACAAAACAGGGGGCTTCTCGTGGAGTAGAGAGTACACGAATTACAATTCGCTCTCTCGCTCCGCGGATACAATGGACGCCCATCGCGCAATATGCAGAATATCCACATGCGCGAGTTGCGATATGCACGCCGGACGTTATCATACGCGTTATCACACGTCGCCGTGTGAAACGCGCAACCGAGATGGTTACGGATACGTGAATGCCAGATTTCATCAATCTCTTGGAAAGATAACGTCCATTACACGTACGGCGCGTTGTAAAAACTAATATTATAATATCTTTACCAGACATTTGTTAATCTGAGGATAATCACCTTATTTTTTGCGTAAAATACCTGAATGGTTATTAACTACATATAATGTATTATTGATTGTTCTATTATCTGTCAGTTTTAAGAACATGCATATAAATTTAAACAAAATTTTATATTTAAAAAGCAAGAAAAAACAAAAAATACTAAACAAATAGAAGAAGCGCATTAAGGGGGTCCACACACACATTCCTTATAAACGGCCAAAAAAGCAATCTTTTAGGAATTTTTTAAAATAAAAATATTACACCGGATGTTTTGAAACTGTACATTATTATTACTCGACATTAATATTATACAAAAAATTTTTTTTGTTGTAAAATAATCGATATATATATATATATATATATATATATATATATATATAAATGTAAAATGTTTGTTCCTCATCTAAGATCTCCGTAAGTTATTCACCGATTGCTTTGAAATTTTGATACGTTGCATTCGTAACCGTGAGTGTTGTTATTGGGAGAGACGGGGAGAGACGGAGGGAGACCAGAAGAGATGGGGAGAGACCGGGAGAGACGGGGAGAGACCGGGAGAGACGGGGTGAGACCGGGAGAGACCGGGAGAGGCAAAGAATGTTTCTATTGTGTTTAAATTAAGGTAATAAGAAAAATAAAGATAACTGTTATTTTATTGAAAAAAAGGAACTTATTTAAAACAGTCTTTTGAATAGATTTCTAAATCCATGGCAGCTTTTAGAAAAAAAAGTTAGAAGTACGTGAATAAATAAATATTATATTTATTAAAGATATATATATATATATATATATATATATATCAATTATTTTACAACAAAATTTTTTTATACAATATAAATGTTAAATAATAATACTGTATAGTTTCAAAACATTTGTTGTAACTTTTATTTTAAAAAATTCCTAAAAAATTGCTCTTTTTGGCCGTTTATATAGAGAATGATTCTTTTAAGCTCATTATACCAATATTTCTAAAAAATTAAGGAATCATTTAACAAGATACTTTTATATTAGGAAATTTTCTTGAAATTGAAATTGCTAAAATAAAAAAAATTAGAAAAAAACATTTCTTATCGTTTTTTGTTACGCAAAGTCAGCTCGTAGTTTACTATCAAATAATTATAATTAATAATGTTATATTTCGTTCTAATTTACATTATACTCGTTATCTAATTTCTTGCTAAAGTTGTTTTCGCGGGTCCTACATCGCGATTATTCGTGGTGACGTTGTTGCTACGTTTTTCTAGACCGCGATAAGAACTATTTTCTTCGGCAAACTTATACGAGTTAGCAGTTACCTAACGTAACTCACGCGTAAAGGCCACCACCGTTGGCCATTCATTCGATTCGTTTCGCCTTTATACACTTGCCATTCAGGCAGACATCACGCGCGGATTCAAGCGAAAATGCGCGAGAGCGGAAAAAATTACACCGTTTGTACAAAATACTATTCTTTTGTGCTTCAACAAGCCCGCATTGTTCGCTCATTGAATACGAGAGAATAAAAGATCTGAAACGCGCATTTATGACGTTGTTAAAAGAACGTCTTAAAAATAATTCGATAAAAAATAATTTTGTAAAAAAAAATATAAGAGTGGCCTACATTTAATATTTTCTATTTGACCAAAGTAGCTTGATATAGCTTGAATCCGAAGATAAAATTTCCTTTTGGTATAAATATAACATTACATGCTGAATTTTTATATACAGAAATATGAGGTTTATTGATCAATTTGTTTTGATAATCGTTTTCGTAGTCGCGCCGGACGTATCTCAAAGATACTTCCCGAGGTTCTTTAGGAAATTAGGATCGTGAGGATTAAAGCGCGATATCCCGCGCAACATCGCGTGCTACGTGAGATACGTACGATGTCGGGCGTTTGCGAGCGATCGTACCGGTAACTTCGGCGACGCGTCCCTCGCCGAGGGAACCGACCGGAAAAAGAGGCTGCACGCGAGAACCTTCATGTTACGCACGTGCACGCACACCGGCGCGCCGTACGCGACGGGCGGGCCACGTACGTGGACACGAGGCACGTCGGCCGGATCCCCGGCGAAAGATATAGTAGTGCGTCACCCGGCTTGGAATAGCGGCTGATGTCAAGCCCCGTGCACTTACACTCACGTCTTCGAGCGCATCTCTGCGCACGCACGATGCGACACGCATTTTCAGACGCGCGGTGTTACTTTCGAAACAGACAGACGGAACCTTTATTAACGTTTTAGCGGGCAAGTCCTCTAAGAATAAATATTTTATATACGCCGAGGAAATAAAAATGGTTGTTAATTTGACTAAATTTTCCAACAGAATTAAATTTTGTCCTTTCAAGTATTTATATATATATTTCAATTAACTATGCAAATATTTGAATTGCAATCTGTAGTATTTAAGTTAAATGCATAAATTCTTGAATTGACAAAATTTTAATTCAGTAGAAAAATGTAAAATAAAAAATTGCATAAGCAAAACTGATAACAAACAGAAATAAAAAGTAAGGCAAGAAACAAAAGAAAATTTGCTGTTCGCGAATTCGTATATTCGATTATTCACGGGCGACAGAATTGTTGTAACACTTGGCGGCACGCGCGATTCTCAGATTCATCTAAGAAAACTGCGAGAGGCGTAACGCTGATTATTTCCGACGGCGACGGAGAAGAGAAATGCGCGCGCTCTGTCACAATCGTGATGCTCGTCCGGAGCTAATTATGGATTATGGCGAGTACCGGCGCGGCACTCACTCGCGACAATTCGCTCTTCGGCGATTTTATTTCCGTACGCGGTTTCCGTGTATTTTCTCAACGTGAGTCACGCACGCGGCCGCTCGGCCGTCACGGACACGTCACTCGCGCGCGAATAACGCCCGTTCCCGTGTGGCAGACGCGTGACACCAAATTTTATTTCGAGATACCGTCGAAAGCGTCGGGGGAATATCGCATTTAAATGGCGAATGGTTGTGATACGGCAGGAAAAAAAAAAGCATAAGCGAAATACTAATTGAAATAAATCTCTTTAATAAACGACGCATTTTAATTTAAAAAATGTTTTTAACTTATCATTTAACCATTTAGCCATTTATTTATTTAACACCCAATGAATTGAATTTTCGTGGATACTGATTTTGTCTTCTAAAGAACAATAGGAGAAAAATGAAGGATCTTTAAATTCGCCAGTTTTATAAGTATAAAAAAATATCAAAGGAATCAAACTAATCTCGTGTTTCTGGGGACAGACGTCAATGAGATACGATTGGCGCGTAAATTTATCGCAGAGTTGGACATATCGATCTTCGAATTACACGGGGTGAAACATAAATCGCTATGCAGCCAAGTGCAGCCAAATTATACCGCACCCTCTAGTTTATACTGCGACTGGTTTGTCATTCCCTAAGTACACGATCCTAATCCGTTCACCCGGGAGTACTAATTAACGGGAGGTAATGGCTCACGATACGGTAAAGTCGTCTGATCTACGACGCAACCTTGACCGACGCCGAGTGCCAAACCTCTGGAGGAAACTCGGAGAGGATTAAAATTATCAATTGCACGGAAAGCCATTAATACGGAATTCATTATTATTTAAATGTGATTGCAAATATATTTTTATCACAAAACCAGTGTTTTCGTAAAAAGACGTCTATTAAAGCTCTAAATCATCAAAGTTGCTCAAGAAAACCTGTAATTATTAGAAACTTTCCGAACTAAATAAAACTCTGTATTCTGAAAGATATATCTGTTTCTTTTTTTCTTCGTGCAATGTCGTGTTATTTAATCAATGAATACCTCGCCGGAGGTATTCATCTCATCCCTCGAGAAATGCAGTATGAATGGTGATAAAGCGTCAACGAAGCACCAGCTAATTACCTCAGTAAACTCATTTAAGACGAATGCTGAGCGCTCGCTATAAGTATTTCTTAAAAGGGAGCTGAGAGACCCCTTCTCGCCGCCCCTTTACAGTGCAATCCCCGGAGGGACGCACGATACGAAGGGGCTTACGCAATCATCCAGCTAGGGGGTGGCTCACGAGTACGCTTTTGCACGTGTTAATTGAAAAAGAGAGAAGGGAAAAGGGGAATGTCACCTGTAACTGCGAGAGAAAATTGAGCTAAAGCTGATTCTTCTATCTGGTTTGACTGTTTAAACTGTTGATAGAGAAAACATTTGTACAATTACTTTTGAAACCTGAAATCCCCTAGTTTTCACGAAATCTCTAAATTTCACAAACCCCAAATTTGTATAGGTCTCCGTAGAGTTTTCTAATTTCTCTAAATCAGTAAATTATAAAAATCGCCAAAGATATTCAATTTATTTAACCTTGATAGTATCGGTGAAAAAAAAATTCGAAATCGATAAGCTCTAAAGCCCGCGATGGAAATGTCAATTTAATAGAATGCTCTTCTGCCACAGACGTATTACGCAACCGGTTACGTGCCGATTGATGCCTCTCCTCCTTTATCATTATCCATACCATTACGCAATTCCTATTATCACGTCCTTGCACATTCGTTCCATCGCAATATCGGATAACCACCCAGCGCGAATTCCTTTTTCTGGTAAGACAGATTGGAATGTATAATTACGCAGCACCGCGGTATCACTTTCTGCGCAGAATGCGCAGTATAGCGATATGTAATTTCGCAACTTGCTCCAGTAATTCGCGTACGCAATATGTGGAAGAGGCGTGCGCGTAACGTTTCGCGAAACGGCCCTTTTTGCATTTACGATATCTGACAGCAGGATTTTAAATCCTCTTACATATTAAAGCGTCGCGCGTCGCTTTTACGTATCAAACCTCGCTCGCGATGCTTTTGCACCCGTATCAAACGACTCGCAGCAATCCAATTTTTAATCTCCCCGTCGTAATATCGCGATGCGCGTTTTTGCCGAAACTCCGTCAGGGACTTCAAACTCGTTCGATTGTGCTTAACGTTTTCACAGAGAATTTCAATTAACTTCTCGATAAAGCAACGAAGCGATTCTCGACGTTAAAGTATTAATAACTTAATAATTCCCTTTTAATTGTATTATTACATCATTATTTTATATATAATATTTTATATATAACAAACAAGTAATGCTAGATCCGTTGACGTTTGCGGCAAAGTTCAGTGCGGTCATTTTTTGTTTTACGCACTCCAAGAGTTGCGAAGTTTCTGACGTAACAATTGTGTCGGCGCCACGCGGAATTTTAGGCGAGACGTCGCCGCATGCGACGACGACGCTGCGACGTAGTTACATTTTCCCAAGGTGCTCGGGTCGAGTGTTCACCGCGTTGCGCAATCTACATCGCATTAATTCGAACGTGTTTCCAGCGGCCTAAAACGGCGCGAACTCGAGAGCGCCCGAAACAGTCCGCACTCGTCGTCTCGACGGCGGGAAGAGACGTGCGCACACACATACACACAACGTTAATGACAGAACTGCTGCACGAAAGCTGCGCGAGACTAATTGACGCGCGATAATTAACGCCACTCCCGCGCGGCGCGGAGAGTGACGCGACGTACGTACGTGCGCTCATGCAAATAAAACGTAGCTGCTAGACGCTAATTGCATCGCGATCGCCACGAGCGAATGTCGAATTCTTTTATCTGCCAAGCGGCAGATAACGGCGGACACCGGCGGTCCGATAGAACGCAATTCATCGATCTCCAATAGACGTACGTGTTCGCGCGATTGCAATCTTAAGTGACGTTACATATATGTATCGGATTTCTTTTAATTTTCAGGTTTAATCAGCGCTACCATCAAGTCATCGTCATAAAAAAAAAAACTTAAATAGCTATTGCTCTTTGACAGGAAAAACGACAAAAGGAACAACCGGCATTAAATGTATATTTTTATCAGTTGTTAATTTTTTAACTACGTATCTGTTATTATTTTTAATATCTTTAATATTTAAATAATTAATCCGAACATAAAAAATCCGACACAAATCACCTTAGTAGTTTTCGTTATTTGAATCTAGAAATATGAATGGATTAGAATATTTTAACGAGTTAGATTGTTCTACATAATGTTAAATTAATAATCAAAATGCATTTTTTATCTATTTTTAAATGTATAATTAATATTTAAACGAAAAAACGTTATCAGATTTAAAAAAACTATAGAGATTTAGAAAAACTGGATTTACAAAAAATAACTAAAAGCGTTGAATATATTTTTTGTTTGCTTTAGCTTTTGAGTATTTTTAGACAGCGCTTTGACAAAGTATCCGTCAATATGCGAACCGTTTCCGGAAGTCCCGTGATTCGGGACGCGAGAGACGCGTTGTCACGCGAGCCGGGAGGCAGATGCTGCGTTTAGGCGGAACGTGTGACGTGGTTGGCGACGGGTACGCCGGGAATGAATGCGACTTTCTTGAATGGACCCGGCCGGGCGCGATTCCGATCAACGCGGACGCAGGTTTCCAGGCAGGAAATGAGCTCGCGTCAAGTCGAATTCCGCAGATGGAATAAATCATTACGGCCGACCGCGCAAAAAACGTGATTTTCAGATTCATTAGCGCGCTGCCAGCGCGTTTTCCGGAATTAAAAGGAAAACGAAATAGAAGAGAAACCCGGCCCCGCTTCTTCTCGCCCGCGAGACATCGAATTCGATGATTTCCGCGATAGTAGAAATCGCTCTCGCGAGACATCTCGTGCAAATACTTGGAATATCTGTAATTGCCTGCGCTATTAGAACAGAGGAGAGAAAAAGGAATTCTCGCGAAAATAAATTCGTTTTGAATTCGAATCAGCGATTACATTATAATATCATGTATTATAATAATTATATATTATAATAGTTATAATAATTTGATGTATTATAACGTCAAACATATTAGGAAAACTTACAATCTTTGCGGTAGGCTCGATAATTAATTGACAACGCGCAAGTAGCTTCGTAAGTGAAATTGCACGCTTGCAAAATTTTATTCGGGCGCGAATCGATCAAGTTTGCGTCAGTAATTTTCCTGCCCTCCTTCGATAAAATTAGGAACATTATACGTAACGTCCTCGTAATTGGTTCGGGCATCAATTTTCGACTTTTCGTCATTAGCACCCCTAACAATGTACAAGTTGAATAACTGTGAATTATCAATATGCGCGCGGATATCGAGTTTCTTAATTAAAGACGACATTGATAAAAACCAATAATGTCATGTATGCGAATAATAATTAAGGCCGAAAGATAGGATTGTTAATTCAAAGTTTGCAAGATTAAATCGTTCGGAATTGCAAATCTAATTTACGAACGGCGTAAGCTAACCGACACGTTTAATCGACAACATCGGTTTTGTTCGCAATATCGACGGGCAAGCAAACAAACCGACGATACGCCGACAGGTATAATACGAGGAGAGGCACACAATTTCGACAACGCCCGCGCTCTCCATTCGTTCGGGATCCGAAATTGGTTTTGGACGCGGACGCGTTATATTAAGTTTAAGTAAACAACCCCTGGACCAGCTCGAATTATACGACGCATCGTCATACGTTGCACTCGACACGGATCCTGATTTAATTCAGATTAAATCCGAAAGTATCGAATGCTGACTTCGCTCGACGCGAATCCAGGCGTTTATCAATTAAAACGGACAAACGAAGTCCCTCGCACGATGCCAGAACGTCGAGCACCGTTCCGATTAAATTGATACTTCGATTACGGCGCAGTACGCAGCAGCAGTAGGGTGATGGCTGCAAAGCATTCCCAGAATACGTGAAAGCTTCGTGCACGCGCGTGTATCGCAGTATTGAAGCATAATAAACAACTATACATACAGTTGCACAAGCAATACATATTGTAGACATTGATTTTGTGTCAATTAACAATGTACAAGTACAACGAAGACAACCAAATTATTTAAACTAATATTTAATTTTAATAGTGAATCGCTATTCCGGATTAATTTTATATACAGGGCATTTACTCAAATTTCATTTTAAAAAGTCTATGATATCTGTCAATTTCTCTAGTAATTTTATTTAAAATTCCAGGTAAGATTGTGAAACTTTTTAATGCAGCTTTGAAATAAACGTAACGAAATATAAGAGTAGCATATAACGCAATAATGTAGTTCACAAAATACGAAAGATGATTAAACACAACGCCAATTTAAAACTGTTTGCTATTGTCACTAATTGTTAAATAAAAATTCGCAATTTACACGAGAATGTATAGAAATGTACACGAATGTACACGTCGTATTTACTGTTAATAAATTGTTGACAATTTATATCATAAAAAATAAAAAAAATAAGAAAAAAATTTTGTCAGAAAGAAGATAAAAATTCGAAGGTAAAAATCCACAATTTTCCCCGAATTTCAATAAAATTTTACATGAACTCATAATTTTCAGGAATAAAAAAAAATTTCTTAGAAATTTTAGGTTTTCCTGATTTTTCCTGGTAGGAAAGCCTCCTGTATTATTACCCGAAATGGCCTCCAGAAATGTTGGTAGGATTTTAATCAAAATATTTAACGAGTTAGAAATCGATGTTGGATTTTAAATTCATGAATCGTGCAGTTTGCAATTTTTAGAATTTATCTACGAATTCTTGGAAGTTTCGGTTATTTTGTCATCCATTACATCGTGTTCCTGGAAATGCGCCGATAAACGTGTCTCTCACCTGTACCTTCCAGCTGATCGCTTTGCTACAATTGCACCACAATCGGTTTACCAATCCCAATTAACCCACGTCTCGCTTTCCACGAATCGATAATGATCCTGTTCTTAGATTCACAAAGTAACAACGCATTTCTCCGACCCGATCGACTGCATCTTTTTTTTTTTTTATTTCTATCGCAGCTATACATAGATGGTATATTCCCTTGATCATCGTGTTAAAAAAAAAAAAAATAGCGTATCGACTAGTGCCTTGTAAATGCAGTGAAAAAAAGGACTCGAAAGTTTTAAAAGCTCACTCTTCGTTCCTTGATAAAAAATTGTCATAAAAAAAATTCTTTTATTCATTTCTTAACTCTGGATTGTCTAATTTTCAATCGCTTGTAACTAAACAATTCCTAACTTTAGCGACTATTAACGAATATTAACAAAAAAATATCTCGAATATTTCCCGACGCCTTGTATACGAGCGTCTCTTTCTCCCTCACACTCAGGTAGGTTACGATCGATCAGCAAGAACGTTGACGGATGAATGGCGACGGTCGCGAGTAATCGCGAGAGTTGTCGCGAGAATGAGGAACGCGACGGCCTCCGCAGAGCGTAAAGGAGGCCTTCGTTCGTTACGCAAATACTCATATCCACGAAGACGACGAGGCGGCAGAGGAGGAGAAGGAGGATGAGGCGGAGGGTTTCGGCCTTGGCGAAAAGAGCAGACCTCGCCGGCTGTTCGATGACCTAGAGGCGAGGTGGGCGGGAACGTTGCGGACAGGTAACCCGATAATATCGTTCATTGCACACCTAAATCACGAATTAGCGAGACCTCGTGGAAAGGGGGAGGGGAACGAGAGGAGGATTCGTTTGCCAAGGTGATGTCGAGACGCGTATCAGAGAGACTCTCGATATTGAACCCGAAGGGCCGCTTTACGCTCGTTACTCACGTTCAGATTCGCGTTATCTTAATAATACGAGGGAAACAACTGCGCCGCGCTCGCGCAAATTAGCGAAACGACAGAGCGAAATATCGATTGGTCAAATGTCAACGTGCGAGAACGCGGATACCGCGTGCGATTACGCGATATATATCGCCCGTTCCTCGCGGACGAGTTTTTCCGAGCCGAGGAATTTATCGCGGGATATAATTTACGGGAGAAGAAAGAGGGGACGGGGGAAGGAGAAAAGAAATGCTTCGAGATCGGTATTTTCCTCCGGAGGGAAGAAAAACCGAACGAGAAGAGGGAGGGGGGGCAATTTTTCCACGGAATTGCATTTAGCGATAGAAATTGAGGTCTTTATCTTATCTCTCGTGCTTCCGTGACTTTCAAAATAGATTCAGGTGTTCTGGGAAATTAACGCGCGAGATCCCTCTCTCCCCCCCGTCATCGTTCACCTGAGCCAGTCGCGCGCGCGTTTTATCGGCCCGTTTGCGCGGGACGCGCGCATAAAAAGCAAAGGTGGGCAACCTCGCGAAGGCGACACGCCGAAGTGGGATCTCCTAGTGATCTCGGCGGATCATGCGCGACTTGTCCGCGAGGACCCCTTGCCCCCCCCCCCCTGCCCCTCAGGCCGCGATTTATTTGCGTTGCTAATCTCTCGGAGTCTTTCGTCGATAAAGAAATGAACCGACCGTCCTCTCGCGGCGCGCAATTATCGCGCGGTTGCCCACCTGCGCGTAAGGAGAGGGAGAGAAAGAGAGAGAGAGAGAGAGAGAAGAGAGTTTCCTCTCTGAGAGGGACGGACATCTTTAAACCGCGCCGAAAGACGATTACGACATCGCAAATAATAACTCTCACGGATGACCGTTCTGTAAATAAGGGTTAAAAGAATCCCGAAAGAAAAGAGAAGGAGAGAAGAGGGAGATGAATAGAGATAGAAAAAAGGCGATCGATGCGAATAGTCGAGCGAGCGAGAGAGCGAAGACTCCGTCCACCCCCCTTCTCCCTCCCCGCCACACCGCTCGTCAGTCATCGTCACCTCTCGATCGCCCCTACTTATCGTCCGATCACGCGGCTACGTCGCCGCGGCGTATCATTTTCGACGAGGATGGCCCGGCAACGTGCGAGGAATTTCGTCGCCGGCCGCGAAAGCAACATGGCGGACGAGACTACGACGACTGGCACTCCTCGCTCCTTCTCTCTTCCTCGCACGGTCTCTCGTGCGTCATCGGTGCGGCAAGGGGCCGCCTCCGGGCCGTCGATCGCTGCGACGTAGCCGCGAGAGAAAGACAGAGAAAGAGGGAAAGGGGGAGGGGAAGAGAAGGAACGAATCGTTCACCGATGTCGTATCTCGCCGAGAAGTGGACCATCTCGCCGGGCGTGATCCCCGGGAGATGTGACTTTCGATCTCATTGATTCCGCGGAGACACGGGGACGAGAAACGTGCGCGAGGGGGGTGGGGGGCACGCTATCATCGCCGGCGATCCCGAGAACAACGGGTCGCCCCGCCGGCGACGGTGATGAATGATGATGACGATGACGACGATGATGATGACGACGTCGGGCGGCATGGCTACGGGGTCCACACGGGCCGCGTTGCGGCGCACGTCGCGCGAGATCCGCCGTGCGGTCCGCGACGACCGTGATCCTCGACGCGGCGCAGCGACCGCGAGGCGAACGGCAGCTAAACGTGACGGACTCACCTTTGGAGTGCTGTAAGTGGCCTGGAAAATCGGGCTCTCGACGTGTTCAACAGCTACCGTTCACTACGCTCTCGCTGAATGCACTGGCGCGACTAGCGGAAACCGCCATCTTGCCGGGCGCTCGCGCGCCCGCTTCCGGTCCGCCGTGGCGCGCCGATTTGAATCGGCTGGCTCGGTTGGCAGCAAACGCACATCTTGAAAAATAAATAAATAAATAAAATAGTTAAGTTTGATAGAATAATGGAAGTAATACTCTTGGCAATCTTCAAATATTGTGTGAATAAATTAAGATTTATTCGTAAATACTATTTTACTTGTTTTTTTCCATCTTGTTCCCGTAATCAGGAATTCTTATTTAAAAATTAGACTCAAAGATGTTATATTTAAATTGTAAAAATTATTAATAAATGTTTTTTTTTTTAATCAAGTAAATAAATAATTTAAGGGAAGAGAGAAAGAATTGTTTTTATAAAAATGTTTTTCTATAATAGGTTTTGATTTCTGTTGGTATCTAAAAGTAAATCTTTTGAAATATCTAAGATTTTCTTTTTTACACAAAAATCAAATCGTAAAAGAAACTGCATTTCACATTCCAATTTGCTACGTGTAACGCCCTCTCTACATTCGAATTCACGTGCGAGCACATGGCAGTACGTGAATGTCAAGCGTAAATTCTGATCCGTAATCAATTTTATTGTATTTCCTTGATCCGTGAAAGAACCCAGTTTCAAAGATGCCAAAATCGAAGAGAGATAAAAAGAGTAATTTTCCAAAATTTTTTCATATATCTTGGCATATTTTCCTACGAAGTGGCATATTTTACTTCGAAGTGTTTAGCTTGATCGTAGCTAACCTCTAAACAAATTTTTATATTTAATTTCGCGATTTAACATTTTATTTTATTGTAAAATTTTATTACATAAATTAACAATTAAAATTTTCTGATTTGTAGTAACGAATAAAAGTATATGTAATACAAACATATAATTACATAAATTTGAAATATTTTATGTCATAGTTTCCCTCACTAAAACCAATAGAAAAGGTTTGGTTTTGAAACAACGGATTATGGAAGATGTTAAGAAATGTGTGGAAGAATACAGTCGCGTATTCCTAATTTCCATTCAAAATACACGCAACACTAAGCTTCTTGATTTACGTGCTGAATGGAAAGATAGTAAACTTTTCTTCGGAAAGCTCAGAATAATTGCATTGGGTCTGGGAAAATCCAAGGAAACCGAGATTGCTGAAGGTATACATAAGTTAGCTAACGCAATGAAGAATCACTCTATGAAAGGCCAGTGTGGTCTGTTATTTACCAATAGACCAAAAAAACAGGTATTCAACACAAAATATTCAAACACTACTATAAATCTAAGTTTGAAGTTTGATGTATAGAATTTTATATTTATCAGAATATCTTAAAATTCTATAAAACCAAAGAAAATTTATATTGCATATTGTTAATAATGCATTTGTGCAGGTAATAGATTGGGCAAATGAATATGAAGAAATGGAGTACGCCCGTTCTGGATTTGTAACACCTGAAACAGTGGAGTTACCTGAAGGACCTCTGCCACAGTTTCAACATAGCATGGAACCACAGTTAAGACAATTGGGTATGCCTACGTCGTTGCAAAAAGGAGTTATCACCTTGCTCAAACCATTCACAGTTTGTCGGTCAGGTGACACACTGACTCCGGAGCAGGCACAAATTCTGGTACATATTTTATATTTTTCTAGTATGCGAAATATGCTGAAACATGAGGTATTGAAATATTGAAACTATTAATTTTGATGCTTTGTAGAAATTATTAAGTAGACCGTTGGCAGTTTTTAAACTGCTGCTTTTGGGAGTATACACGAAAAAACATGGTTTTAAGAAACTTAAAGTACCAGATGATTCAGAGGAAATGGACGTAGAAAATGATGATGATACGTGAAATTTAAATGTATAGTTTTTAGGAAAAAAATGTATATACAATTTTATACATAAATATATTTCTTTATTTGTAATTACCTATTTTATTTAAATTTCCAACACAAATATTATGTGTCATGAAATTGTATTTAAATACTTGAGATATAACAAATGAATACTAAATAATTGATAATTTTAACTGTCAAGCAAAATTTTTAATGTTTTAGATAATATAATTTCATAAAATGCAGATTTAAAAATTTACATTAATAAAATAAAATATGGACCCATTTTTTTTTACAATACTTTGGATGATTGGTATATTATGGGTGAGTGAAACTTAATCTGTAAATTTTCCTGAAATTTTTATCATGTGTGCTATCACATTTTTAATTATATAAATTTTATTCATGTTTTAAACGATATTTTTAGGCCACATATTATTGGTATGGGTCTTCAAATAAAATTGATAATAGTAAACCCAAAGTAGTTTTTGATTTTGATTCCAATAGAAGACACAGTACATCTTCCATTGAATCTTTAGAACATTCCGACAATGAAGGTCGAAGAAAAGAATATAATTTAGAGACAGGAAAAAATATGCGGAGATTAAAGCATGAGGTACATAACTGTTAAGTTGATGCTAAAATATTTGCATTTGAAGGATCCTGAAACGTAAATATGATTTGTGAAATGCTAAAATAAATTTATGATATAAAATGTTAAATATTTCAGATTAAAACTCGTTGGCCAAGTGAAACATCAATAAAAAAAAAATATTACAGGTCATTCTGATATATATCATATTTCAAAAAACTTATAGCAGTAGTATGAAAAATAATTAATAAAACAATTTGACATAAACATAAGTTATATAATTAACAGAATTATTATGTAGTTATATATATATATATATATATATATATATAATGTGATGAAACTAATAACAGTGATATTTTTACAAAGTAATCATCTTTATGATTGTGACCAAAGAGCCATTTTCATAATTTTTATTATCCATGATTCCAAAGGATACAGATATCATACATTTATTATTATATATAGTAATTTAGGGACGTGCTAATACTGCTAAGAATTTAAAAACATAGGAATTGAGTAAATTAAATTTAATAAAACAGGTTGCATTATGATGAGATCATTTAACAGATAATGTGATATTATTACTGAGACATGGAACTTAGTAAACATATGTCACCTTATTTAACATAAATTTTTAACACTATCCCGCAATAATTTCTGCGCATTATCTTCTTGCAAAAATTAGATTATTCAGTAGAAGGATGTTTAGTAATTACAATTACATTAATATATTCATTATTGTTATGCATTATCTCCAATTTGTTTCCTAGATTTATTAAAAAATGGAAAATTTTTTTCATTATTACGGAGAATGACACCATGTTAGTTTAATATATATACACACACACAAACAAATTTTTAAAAAATAAAGTAAATATATTATAAATAAACTTTGTCTAAATGTATTTGTACCAAGAATAATTTTAACAAAATATATAAATACTACAAATTAAATATTAAAGAATTATAAATTTACAGTGTAATATTACATCGTACTATATATAATTAATTAAAAATAGTTAATTTAAAGTCTATTCTAAATTAATACGAAATATACAATATCTCCTTTTATCATAAATTCCTCTGTCATTCTGTGCCATTACATTTATCTAAATCGAGATGCATTTAAAATTATTCCCATACTATAATTTTTCTGTCTTTTCCTATAATGAATGTATTATCACGTAATAAAGAACATAATCTATTGCAAACATGACTCTATCCTCTTTGGTTGGATACAGTTGTACTTTTTTGTTGCTTCAATGACTCAAGAAGGACGAGGAGTAGATTCGTCAACATTACAAAGATACTAACGTAATCTATACGTCAAAAATGTTTTAGATAACATATGAAAGACCAATAGTTGGTAGAATGTATTTGATTAGAGGACAACCATGCTTGAGGAAAAGAGAATAATAGCAAATAAACATTAGGTCACGTATTATAGACTCGTATGTTATACGACTACCTTAACGCAAATATTCAAAGGAAATCCATGTACACGTTATCTACTTCATAATTCCTAGTTTGATCAGAATATCACAATGTAAATGATAGTATATTATTTCGACGATATGGCAATTTCACAGCTCACTAACTTAATCGAGATCTTATAATCAAAAATAAATTATAGCTCTCTGAAATTATAACTACCTAAAAATAGGGAACGTAAAAGCGATAACTTAATTATCCGCCTGCAACTTACATTCTAGAAGAATATCTCATCACCGATTACTAAGCAAAATTCCAACGCATCTCAATGTAGAAAACTGACGATATATGACGACGCGGACAATTATATATGCTCGTATAAAATTTGCACGTGTGCGGTAACAAGCGAGGTTTTCTAGCAGGAGCCACAAATACATAGACGATTCGCACTAGATTAAGAAACTCTCAATTAACAATTCCCAGAGAGTATTCTACATCGACTCTGACAAAAGATGGAACAGCTTGCAGACTCCTGAAGTATAGTGCGTGATGCAAGGCTTGCTGTTCGTTACATTGTAAAGCATATAACTATATTGTATCTAGTTTCTAGGCACGCTGTGTACATTGACTGGTGTGATTAAATTCGACTGAGATACAGAATGTATTTGATATCATTTAACACAAGATTGTTTAAATGTAACGAAGCTGGAATGTTTTGTCATTCATCTCGATAAAATTTACTTTTCAAAGTAAGATTACATATATATAATAAAATACTTATTCTCATTATAAACTTATTCTTATATATGAATGATATAAACATATACATGTATATATAAGTTAAATATTACAATTTTATATATTACATATATATATATATGCATATATAAATATATGTATATATAATATATATATAAGCAATTTCTTGGCTGATTTTTTTATACATGATCACTTAAGATCTAAACAACAAATCTTCAATACACAGAGTGCTCACATTAGCGAGACTTTCTCGTATAGAATAATCACACCTGTCAAAGTCACTACGATTAACGCACAGAGTATAAAAGTTAGTTAAATATAATAATCGTCATTCGTAATCCAAGCAAATGACTCAGTTGCGAAATTAAGAAAATTTCTTAGGTAGCTTGAGCTTGAGTGTAGAGCTCCTCAAGTTTCGGTACTTCGGGTATCGGTTCTCGCCAATACGCGAAAGTGCTGAATTCGTCTGTCGCATCTTCTCGCCACGCCGGGAATACTTGATCGACGATGAAGCTCATATTCGAATATCTGCAATTAGAAAATAAACAAGAATTGCAAAGCATGTATCAAATGTGTCCATATCCGCGTGTCGTCAGTATGGCTGAAAAATGAATATTTCATTGGTCTATAACTCGTTTATAAAAAATTAATTGATATGTTAACTGAAATATATGATTTTATCAGAATTTATCTAAGTTCTAGTTAAACATACAATGTTAACTAAATATGACAATATGTATATACATTAAATAAGTTATTAAAATAGAAAGTTCACACAATGCAAGAAATCTAAAATTAATAAAAAACATATGACATGATATTAAGGAAAAAAATAAACATAAAAAATATAATTCTGTAAATTATAATTAATTGCAGATGAAAGAAGAATGTATGTAAATAATGAGAGCACAGAATATTTACACACAATTTATAAACTATATAATTATTATATAAAAATCATTAATATCATTAAAGTTTAAATAGTGGTATCGCAGTTTATGCAAGAGCGAACATGAAGTGGTTGGTTGAAAATTTATGGACGATAAGCACAAATAAAAAGTTTGAAGCATGATAAACTCCTTCACTTGTACATACAATCAAATAACAATGTCTGAAAATAGTTATGAATTATAAATTCCATTTAAACCATCCCCCTTTCTCATTGCTGTTGGTAGCAAATGAAAAATGTACTCCCAATGACAAGATGTTAGAATGGCTAAAAAACAAAGCATATCAAGCGGTGATAAAAAATCAAATGTGTACAAAAAACAAGTGCTTACCCTATAAATTATAAGAAGTAGGAGCTGTCGCACAACCAAATATATTCCAAAATATAATACTAGCATATCTAATTATGGTTACATTCGACAATTAAAAAATTTATAATTAGAAATGAGTTCTCCTGATTGTCATATTACTCGTGTGTTCTTACAATATATATAAAGTGCTTGTTTTAATTTCGTACTTTGTCCATTGTTACCAAAAAATATTGCGCAATTATGCATGATAATATTCCATGTATAATGCAACAATGCGTTAAAGCCAGATATGCCACTGGTGTTACTGTGTGTATTTAAAACACTTTAATACTTTAATTAATTCAATTAATATGTCTGTTAAAATTTATGGTTGTGCTATCAGAAGACGTTTGGCATAGGTTGTGGCGGGAACAAGTCATTGACGATATTGCACTGACGCGTATAACTGTAATCACAGAAATATCCGACCTATCAATACTCTCTGAAAATTTGCATTCCTATTCTTTTTGTTTTCAACCAATAACTTCATTTTTAACGCTCAAACCCTTTCACAGTTTAATAGGAAAGGTGGTCCCAGTTTGTTAATAATTTTAAACCTTCTTGCAAATAAAAAAAATAGTTTCGATCATAAAACTTTATAGTTAGTAAGCACTAAACATAACAATTAGAACGAGCAATAATATTAAATGCTAGATAATACATATTGTAGTTAGCTGCAATTATATTCCATCTGCAAATAACACAATTGCTTTAAAGTTAGTACACGTTGCTTAAGATTAATTTAGTAGCATATAGCATTTTTAAGATTCAAAACAATAGAAAAAAATGCTTTAAAAAGGCACAAAAATAGCTTAGTGTATTAGGAGTGTTAAAAATTAAAATAGTGATTAAGTCACATATACATTGACAATTGCTATTTGATTAACAATTAAATATTTTTTTATTTCTCGATGTTTTGGTGTTATATATTCTCCTCATTCTCTCCGTAACACTTTCTCAACAGAAAAAAACATTTTAACAAACAATAACAATGTAATATAAAACTTACGAAGATTGGAATGTCTGTGTCAATTCATGTTTTAATTCTCCTCGATGGTTTATGGTAAATATCCTCATTATAGGAATTCCTACTGCTCGATACGCCCATACGTCCTGTACACACAAATAGTTTTAATAGCATTTTAGTAATTTTCGATAAAAAGTTAATTATTTATTAAATTAATAATCGAAAAATAAGATTTATTGCTCATACGTTTATGCGATTTCCATATCCAGCATAAAATGGCGCGGATCCTTCAGGGAATAACGCTTGAATATCTTTCAGACAGGATATCTTAAATTCTTCTGGCTTCTTCTCTATCACTTCACGATGAAACGCTAAGATTAAGCTTGTAGGATTCAACAATAGCGGTCCTTCCGGCAGCGACAGATCCCCTTGTCTCAAATTTCTCAAATATTCCCGAGTTCCTCCAGCCTGACCGATTGCTCTTGCTGAGAGGTACAGTAATTTGTAACCGTTATTTTTTATCTTTGTAAATAGTTGAGCAACTCCGGATTGAGCCCAGTCCTTGCCCACTATCGGTAAGATGTGACCCAGCACATCGGATTTCGTAATAGTACCATCGATGTCGGAGATGACGATTTTGTCATTCCACTTCCACTTATAAATATGGCATTTACAGCGTTTCGTACCCTGATAAGCCGTAGTAACGCTAAAAACTACTTCGTTAGCGCCATCCTTTAGATCGAGACTTGCCTATAAAAAATCAAATTTAATCGTTTTTTTGTTCGTACTTTTCGCAATTGAAAAAAATATATGAAAATACTTACTATCTGTTCAGACGATAGTCGCAAAGTTTTACGATATTTCTCTGTAGATTCGTAATACGGTCTTCTTTCCACAGGTATCTTGATACCTGCTGGTTCATTGTGATTACTATCAGAATCCTCACCGCCACTGTACCCTTCGCCCTCGCCCTCGCGTGTTTTCTCAGTCTTTGCAAGTGTAGTTTCGTTGGATGTGATTGTTAATCTTGTACAAGTTTCTATCTCAGTTGAGCTTGACGAATCTGTATTTTGCTCAGTCTTTACTTCCCTGTAAAGATATAATTAATAGAATTATTATTAAATATTTATGTGATTATTTATGTGAAAACTCAAATCTAAAAAAGAAATTGGCGAGAAACTCACCTGTTAGTAGAAGCTAATTCATCACTTGCCACAGCCTTAACTTCCAAAGACTGTTCAGATGCCTGCATAGCAGTTTCATCATCTGCAATAATTAAAGTTATATTTATAATATAATTTTTTCATATAAAATTTAATATTATATTTGTAAATAAGAAGTTTGTTAAACGGAATCAAAAGTTTAAGGAACTTACTTTGACTAGCGTCTTGTGGCTTTTTAGAAGGTTGAGTAGATCGCCTCCAAGAAAACCACGAACTATATCCACTACGACTCTCGGACTTGTCAATGTTCTGTTGCTTCTTATCTTCATGTACCGGCAACGACATGTATAGATTTTCGATTGCGCTTTGTGGCAAGAATCTTTGAAAAACAACATAAGTTAACACTATCGGACAAGCCGTAGTCCAATTGTAGAATTTTCCATTGATTTTCACAACCAGATTCGGATTCTCGTACAGTTTCGGATCATTACAAACGTCTTCGAAGTGTAGTAAATTTTCATTGAACACTTCCTGAGATGGTCCATTTTCACTGTCTAAACCACCGCACAAAGACATACTTATATCTATGTTATTATCGAAAATATGATGCTTTGGTTCCTCGAAATCGCTATCCAGAGACTTTGGTCCGCCAATAGCTCCCTCAACACTGTTCGGACTCTGAGGTAGACTTGGCCCATTGCCCGACTCTGTATCTTCTTCATCCACCCCTTTTCTGTCTGTAATATAGAGATAATGTGCATTATGTTTTTTTACATATAATTAAGGAATTATTACAGAACAACAAAATCACAACCAATTAGTTAACAAAAACAAAAATCTGACAAATTTATAAATGTATACAGTTTTGTTAGTCAGAGTTTATCTTCATTTATTATTAATAAAGATTGAATCCTTTCGTTCCCAAAAAGCAAAAAGATAAATTCGTAAATTATAAGAAATATTCATGTTAAATACTTTAATATTTTACTAAAAATAATTACAAAAAGTATTTTAATGACCATAACTCAAAAGTAACAAGAAATATGAGAAAAGAATAGAAAGAAAGAATAGAAAGAAAGCCCTTTCTATTGGAAGCAATAGAAAGGAAAATAAATGCGTTAGTTTAACATGCATTTAATATGCAAAAGCGAAAGTGAACCATGTACCTTTAACCGTCGGGCCTCGATGCGACGATGGAAAATACAAAGCCGCAACTTCGGGGTCCAGTTCGTCGGCTTTAAGATCGCTAAGATAAATCCCCTCAGATTCTGGATTGTGTCTTACGCGAGAAGTCTTCTTCATAAAGGAGAACATGCCACTGAGCATAGACCGTTGTGCATCTTCTGCCATTAAAAAAGCGGTTAGTAAACGGTTAGTGATCAAGCATTTGAGTTAGCTTATTATCGTAAAAAAAAAGATTAAAAATTTTACAACATTGACTGGTTAACTTTGTTATAATTTTATGTATCAAATACAGGCATATTAGTTTTTTGAAACATGAATGATCGATTACAATATTTTTCATTTAGAATTGTACAATAAAATGTTAATTATGAACAGTGTGTACAGGCGTGTTGGCATGTTGATTATAGACAGAGAATACAATAAAATCATATACTAACTATTCGGTTGATTAGCTGTCGCCAAAGAACTCAACGAATTCCTATGCGACATATGCGCTGGCTCCGGGGGTGGACTGGGTAGTTCGCCCCATCTCCAACTCTGCTGATGACCCTTATCATCCTCCCTCTCGCTACCCTCCTGCGTGATTTTACGTACTTCAAATTCCGTATCCGATTGAACAGGCGAAGACGATCTGGATTCTTTATTTCTTTTAAACATATAACATGTTAATATAATTAAATGTACGCGCATATACTAACGTGAAGAAATATATAATTACATACTTGGTAACTTCTGAATCACTGAAAAAATGGAAATCGGTTTCGGGACGTTTTTCTATGTCCTGGGAGGATGTCAATAATTCCGCGATAACATTTTTCTTTTCATCTTCCAGAATGGGGCCCTTAAATATTATTTTTCAATAAATAAATGTATCGATATAGCAGTAAAAATTATAATGTACATTAAAATGACATTGCTTACCGATTCGCTAATTGACTCCTCAGTAAACGTTGCATCAGTCTCGCTCAATTCTGTCTGACTGCTGCTGCCATTACTGCTTTTTCTCTGCGAGCCTTTCTTCTTCATAATGCTCTTCCTCTTGCGCTTCCTCTTAATCGAATTGTTACTCTTGCACTCATCAACGTTCTCTTCCTTCGAATTCTTCTTATTCAAGGAACCATTTGATTCGTCGCTAGATTTCTCCTTACTACTGCTCTGGGGATCATCGGTAATTGGCCTAAAGTCATTCTTCACCACGCTGATCTTGCGAATTCTTTCAGATGAAGTGACAGCTACAAAAGACTTTGGGCAAGAAATCGTCAATTTTGGCTGCTCATCACCAAGAGCATCCATATCGAATATCTCTTCATCCTCGTTTTTGTCATGTTTCTCTTCCTCTTTCTCCTTCCAGTCACTCAGCAAAGCCTTCTCAAAATTCTGCCGCTGCTCGATTGAGAGCTCAGGAAAATTTTCCTTGAACAATCTATCCTTGTCCTCCATCTTCAAAGTGGAATACTGTTCTCTGATCATCTGTTGCTTCTGCTCCGGGGATATAGTGCCGAAGCTCTCCTTGAACATTTCGTCTCGCTCTTCCGCGGTCAGTGAAGCAATCTGTAGCCATTTCTCACGATGCTCCGCAGGAAGATCCGAAAACTGCTCAATCAAAAACTTCTCCCGTTGATCGGGCGGCAAGGCGGACATCTGCTCCCATTTCTCGCACTCTATGGAAAGTACTGAGTCTATGAGAATCTTCTCTCTCTGTTCCTGAGGCAGATCCGATAACAGATTGAACTTTTGCGGTGGGAAGCAATTGTCAGGTATTGGCGAGCAGGCCAGATGTGGCGGGATTTCGGTGTCTGTTGGAGATCCATTCGAGCTGACTTCTTCCACAAAGAACGCCTCACCGGAATCTCCAAGTTTCATGTGAATCTCCCTGGGCTCTCCATTTATCTCAATGTCAACCTACAAAAACATTCCTTGTATGCAACAAGATGCAATCTCATATGTATCTTTCATCTCTATCTATACATAATCTTAGAAAAAATATAACTTTCTTATTTCAATATAAAAATATAAATATAGAAAACAAGAAAGAAAAAAGGTATAAAAATTCTTGAAAAAGCATTTGAGAAATAGATATCTTATAATAAAGACGAGAATGCATTATTTTAACAATGTAAGGAGCATTAATTAGCATTATAATATCAAGTTATATTACAATAAAAAATGTTCATTTATTGTAAGCCATAATTTCAACAATTTTCAAAAAAATACTGATACGAAGCAATGACAATTTTTTTTTCAAACGCAACGAAGGACAATCTTTAATCGATTATTATCACATTTAAGCGGTGATAAACCGCTGATAATAAGTACGAATGTTCTCGGGGACTTACCACTTTCGCTCTAGAACGGAGTACGCCGAGCTTGCCGAAGCGGACATGGAAGGGCGAGCACGTGTAGGAGCCGTCTGGCTGCTCGACGACGATGACGTCGATCGCGCCAGTGAGAGTCGCGGCGTTGATCTCGTTGTAGAAGAGACGGAAGTTGCTGATGATCTTGGCGATATAGTTCATGCTGTACATGTCCTAAGCTCGCGCAGCACAGGCCGCGGAAACTCGATCGACGAGGGGGAGGGGGGGGGGGAGAGAAAGGAAGAGGAGACACGCGATCGGGCGGAGTGTCGTTCGAAAATTCGTGGCGCGCGGCGAAAGGAAAACGCGTACTCGCGGTTGTCTTCAGTCCGAAGGTCTCCCGCGTGCGAGAGAGACAGACTACAGAGAGCTGCGAGGAGGAGGAGAATCGAGGCTATCGCTTCGACGGATCTGTTTCGAGTCGTGACGTCTCGTCGACGGGCTCTCCCTTCGAACCCTTCGAGCACGATCGACCACCGTCACGGCGAAGCCGACTCACCGATCGGCGGTTCGCCGACAATGCACGTCACGGCGAGCTGTCAAAAGCGCCTGTACCGCAGACGCGATCTTCAGCACCGTGACGTTGTACGCGAATTCCGCTCGGGGATCGAGACGCGAGGCGAGCGGAGACGATCCCGGCCGATACCTCGACGCGAAATGGAAACGCGACGCCGACGAATTCGAACGATTCGAGAATCAGAGGGTCACCTTTTATTGCCCCACGGTATCCTTTGTTCACTCGTGGAACGTACACTAACAAGCACCAACAAGCACTGACAAGTGCAGCCTGACACCGCCAGCAGACGGTACTCCGGACTGACGTTGAGCGCGGTCACGTGTCCCCCGGCCGGGCCAATCGGCGCGGCGGCCGCACCGCTGGTCGATACGATGACGTACCACGTGATCAGCCGGCGGCGTTAGCGCGCGTTTCGAACCTCGAGGTCTCGCTCGGCGCGAATCGCCTGGAACAAAGAAACGTGACATCATGCCCACCTGTGCGCCTGCTCGGGTGCGTGCGTGTGCACGACTGGCATCGATCGATCAACTTCGCCTCGTGCGAAGAGACCCGCGAGCGATATCCGGCCACTGACGAGACAATTTCCGACATTCTTCGCGTTGTTATTCATCTTTCGATATTTCTTTTTCACAGCGAGAATGGAAAAATATCTCGAATATGCATAATCTCAAATACTTGTTAAGATTAATATTAAGATTAAGATTAATAATACTTCAGTATTATATTAATCTTAATATTAATCTTGCAAAATTTTTTCTGCAACGAGAATAAATAAAATAATGGTCAAAATAGAATTTTAAACAGTAATACGTTTCTCTTGTTTGATATTTCACGCCGTTATTCTCTCCACCTGCCGACCAAAAAATACGGTCGATCCTTCACGAAACTCAAACGGACGAAAAGTCATCGTGACCTCAAAATAATACCAAAATGATGACTAATGAAATTAATATCAAAAGAAGATGAAATAGTAAAATAAGTAGAACAAGAGTCGATATTATTACAATGCATTTTAAGGTCAGCATACATTAATAATGCATAAGCATTCACAATTTGTATTTTGCAAAGTAATAATGTAAAAGAATAAAAAGAATTTACTCCGTAAGTTAAAATTGTTTTTTTTTTTAAATAATTGTCAAATAAAAAAAATTATCTTTTAATTTACAGCCTTTCGTGCCCGTTCTTGACCTTTTATTTCTTACTGCTTGGCTCCAAAGTAATTATTAAATGTCACTTTTCGATTCATTTTAATGTTATCGTGACTTGTTGTTCTACTCCTGGAAAGAAACATTCAGACCGGAGGCGTCACGACTTACTGCATAATAAGATTTCACGGATCTTGATCTCATAATTAGGCACGGTCTCGCGGAACTCTGAAAAAAATCGCGCGCCATCGAAATGGAGCAGCGCGAATTTGCCGCGCGGCCGCGCTCGGCGTTAACTTCGGTCACATGAGAAATCGGCCAACTTCACGCTCGATTCATTTGAACCAATCGGACGTTAACCGACGTTAACGGCTTTCGCGCTATTGTGCCGTGCGTTTCGGGACCGAAGGTTCGTCACGCGGGCGCGTAAATCCTGTCGAACGTTCGTCCTTCTCGTGTGATGATCTGACGATACCCGATGACGAGGGCATGACGACGTGACGCATCACCCAACGTTCAGCGAAGCCCGGCCGACGCGGACCGGTCGAACTTCGCGGAAACCTAACCGCTCTCGAAGCCGGGCGAGCTCGCGCCATTAACGGCCATTAGGTAAGATCACAAGTTATTTCGGTCGTGCCCCCGACCGGGGCTATCTCGTCGCGCAGAAGTCGGGGAAGTAATCAGGCGGAAGCGGCGACGATCGATGCGATCGCGAGATATTTTCGTGCCCGACGAGTCGCTCTCGTTCGAATAGGGAGAGAGGCGAAAGTATCTCCGAGTAGCGGCCGAATTATCACGATCGATTTTATTACGCCGATGATCAGTTCTTTTGTTCAAGATAGTAGATTATTGTTTTTAGATCTGTCGTTCGATCGACGTTTAGAGCCTCATCGCGTTAAGTAATAGCGAGACAGGATCTAAAATCCTGGCAAACGTGGCCACGAAGCTCGATCATCTTTTATCCTCCTTGCCCCTGCGCTTCCCCCCCCCCCCTCTTTCACCGGCCGTGTTAAGGCTGAAGGCAGAGAACGAGACGTAGGTGTCGTAGTCGTACTCGTAGAGTAAGGCAGAGAAAAATGTCTCGTTCTCTGCCTTTGGCCTAATCGGGACGAAGACGGCCATATTGCGTTATTCGTAACATCGAGAACTTTTTCTCGTGATTCATCCGTCTATCGTAAATCGAAGAGATATAGCATGTAACTATTATTATAGTCGGACTTAGATTATTACGTGAAACGTTGATCGTTGTATTTTTAATTCCGAGGTTACATAAGTCAGATTGTATTTAGAATATGCATAAGACGAGGCGTATGAATTAATGTGATCGCGTGATTTCTTTCCTTGCGACAGCTTCTTCGGGTCGCTCGCGCCAGACGTCACGTTTTCTTTTCGCGTCTACTCGATGCGAATGACACAGCAGACTGCACAACGGCCTACTTGAGGAAAAACACAAAGCAAACGCCGTCGCGATCTATTCCGTCTGTCTCGATATAATTCGTTAAAAATAACACGAGTCTTTATTATAGAATATCAGCACGGTTAACGATGTACACTCGCTTAGATTATTATTTTGAAAGTATTTATGTTCTCATTTCTCATATGTCCTATCCTGGTGAACATTCTTCTCAGAATTTTTATAAAAATGAGTATTTTTTAGAATTAAAGAAAACTCTTTTTCATAATTTTTTATATGTGTGAATTCAAAAATGTTTTCAGATTTATATTAAAGAAATTTGAATATTGTTTAAAAAGTTATAAGAGAGAAATTTTGAAAAATTATATGAAAAATTCCGAGAAAAATGTTCACCAGGATTAACATTTTTTTTCTCATATTTTTAAATAACTTTCAGAATTTTTTAGAATATATTTCTATATGATTTTATAAATTTATAAAGAATTTTAATTATTTGAGACATTCTATTCTCAATACAGAAAAAAATATTAAAAGATGAAATAGAAATATCATTAATCTTTAATGCCAATTAAAAAACATTGAAAATATTGAAAGATTAATATCTGTTATAATAATATGTCAATAAAATATCTGAAAAATGTTATCGACGTTTTAACACAAACCTCATTTTAATTTAAATATTTAGATTATTAGACATTATGATTTAACATTTTTTTCATACAAACAGATTTTAATATTATTTTTATTTATCTACTATTATCTATTATTTTATTTATCTATTATTTAAGATCTTAATCTCAAAAGAGAAAAAGAGAATTGTAATCAAAATTAAAATTAAATTTATTCCGAACTTTTAGTTACAAATAAAAATATGTGGCAATTTGCTGTAAATTAACAATTAGAAACGTCCTTAGAGAACATGTATCTTTAAAGAATTTTACGTGATTAAAATGGAAAGACAATGCAAACATTTCGTATTCACTTGGCCGGCATCAGATTGTACGCACGTAGGCGGCTGTGTGCACAATGCGAAAATGAACGTTGCACTTTGTTTGCCGATGCAACATCGCATGTAGCCAAACATTGTCAAGGTTTAATGACGTGCTGTTCATTTTCTTTTCTCTTTTTGCGCAGGTTGTGTGTGAATATGTGCGTGCGCGCGACCACGTGTGGCGTGGACACAATTGTTGGAACGAGAGCTCAAAGGTCCCTCGCGATGCTGTTGGCAGTGCAACCGGTCCAGATGTTTACAGATCCCTCTTCGTACGGTGAGTCGTAAATTAAAAATATGTTATTATTCATTGATAATAATTTTCGGTATTAATAGAGAGAAATATTCGTTTATAATTTTGCTGCTGCGCAACGATTATTTAGCAATACGCGGTTTTCCTGATAGCCGATGTTATCTTTCCACGTGCCTCAGCGGTTTGTTTTCGCGTAGCGTTAATCCGAATCACTCTCTATTATTCTCTTTAATTGACCGTATTTTCCGCGATGCGACGTATCAGTTGACTCAATCCGAGTCTCGCGGTCATTAGCTGTGTAATTATTGCGCACAATCGCAATAAACGGCGATTGCACCGATCGATAAAATCCCGTTCAGATCCGACAATTCAATGGCATTTTCATTAAGCATATACAGTTCACTGATAAAATTTACACAATGCGAGGAAAACGCGATTTGACTCCCCCCCCAAAAAAAGAACGGTCAGTTGTCAGCGAGATTAATTCTATTCTCGGAATCGAGCGCGGGAAAAATGATCGTTATTGCGTTAGGCACAGGAGCCTAGTTTATCTCGGCGAATAATGGCGCAAAAAGGTCGATCACTTTCCTGGGACTTGCGTAAAAGAGAAGGTTGCACGCGCGAGTGAAACGCAGCGACTGGACCGGTCTGCACGCTCGCAACCCGCAAATTATTTCGCCCCATCTCTCCGCCGTCAGAAATGCGCTTTTAATATATTACATTTGTGCAGGGAACACTCTCTTTCTCTCTCGTCTCTCTCGAAATCTCCTATCCGGCAGCCAATCGATGCACATGAAAAATTTGCGTACGACAAGTGTAATAGAACCCTTGCGACGAGTCGTCTGTACAAACAACAATAAAAATCGAGCGGCGTTCATTCGAAACGAGAACGGTATTGCTTGACATTTGCATACTTAAGTTTGTTATTCGTTTCGATCTCAAGAACGTATCATTATACGTGACTCTCCCTCGCGCACTACATTTTATTCTAATTTAAAGCTGTCCTTAGAGAGACCGCCTGCGGAAAAAGTGCTGGAAAACAGAGCGCATTAATATGCATCGAATGCATTGAGATACGAATATGTGACGATCACCTTGCGTAAGTGCTCGCGTTTATTATACGTTTTAAAGTTTAAATCGGCTTTTTGTATAGATTACGTAACGATCATCTGTGAAAAGTGTTGGGAGAAATAAAATTTCAATTCAAGTCTCGGGGTCGTCGGGGGAGAGCCATAAAAGTTATCGTACGATCGTACGCTCTCCCAGGAAATATGTAAGCTCTCGTGCGCGAGCTATAGTCCTCCCGTCTTCTCAGCGAGAGAAAGAGAGAGATTTGCCTCTGTGACCGACAGGTAAGAAAGTTTCAAAGGTTCTCAACGCGCCGTAGTATTTTTTTTTACGACTCTCGCTGTTTTCAGCAATTATTATGTAGTAATTTAACTACTTTTCTCTCGATTACGTGTAATTAGCATATAAACTCCGTAGAAGAATACATTCGAATTAGTAATTGGAAATTACTCCGCAAATGAAATTTTTACGTTGTCAGAAATCAAAACGAGAACATTCCTTATGAAAAAGTTTCTGACAAGATTATTTAATATTGCGCAATCGGAAACGGACAGAACTGCAAAAGAGGGAAAGAGATCAACTTGACAGCTGGACTAATTTCAAAACTCTGAACAATATTTTCGCAAAATTATATATATATATATATACATATATAAACATATATTTGAAGTCTTTCAATGTAACGTCTGTGTATTCGTTCACTCGTGGCTTTGACTTGACAGATGTGAATCTCGTTAACGTCGTGCGTTTTATCGGCGATTGAGGTTCTCAAGCCTTTATTAATAGTCGCAAACAATAAATGTTTAAAGATGTTTTGGTTGTTACAATATCAACGTTAAAAATCAAACGAAATTTAAAAAGCTACAAGCTTCTTAAGTTATTCTTTTTTTTCATATAAAAAAATTTGTCAATATCTGAATTTTCCTGAAACCAAAGAAAGAAGAAAAATTTAATGATAAATGATCCTATTTTGCTGATGTTTTAGGAAAATAATTTTCAACCGAGTGAATCGATCCAAATACACTTTTGCACGAATATATATTAGAGTTTTATTAATACATGTCAAAAATTTGATTCAATTAGTCATTCTATTTTCTTATCAAATTTGCAAATAAGTGCTGCAAAATGCGACTTTACATAAGAATCAACAGCAAAAGAATTAAATAACTTTTAATAACTAATAGGACAATTATAATCAAATTTTATACATTTTACAAACGTAACAATAGGGTAATCTATAAAATTTTCAAATTTTTGGTAATAAATTAAAATGTGACACACATGTCCTTGACATCGATCTGTCCGAAAACGAGCCAAATCGATACCCCGCAAATTGCTTGGGATATTTATAGATAGAAAAGATACTTGCAAAATATTTACTAATCTCGAAAACATCTACGCAGTCATAAAGCTGCGTCGATAGAAATCGACCCAGTGAAAAGATTTACGATTGTGTGTAATTATTCTCATAATTTATTACTTATATACGTTTTATCTTTTAAGTTGATGTCGTATCTCAAGTTTGATACATTGAAATTTGCCACTGTTCGTTAAATAACAAAGTGAGATAATGAGATAATAATAATGAAACTGATTATACGCGCACTTTGTTTCGTCAACGCAAACAATTAAAGCGTTAAAAGCGTGATCGAAAAAAAATGCAATTTGCAATCTTCTCGGAACAAGATGAAATGCAAATTTAGACATTTGGACGATCGCCTGACAAGAATACGCTGTCATGTCTGCGGCCAAATGGCGAAGGCGAACGATTGTTCTCGTTAAACGAATCGGCAATTGTTGGAAGCACGCGAACTTTTAATTCCCCTTGGTATCAGCAGATACCAAACACCGTCCGCGTTCTCTGCAGTTATTACTTCGGTACATTGACCTCCCAAACGATTTTATTATATAACTGTATCTGTATGCTTAAACTGCGAATATATTGCGATTACTTTTCGAGCATTTGGCAAACGGCCAAAACTCTCGCCAGACATATCCAGAAATGCGAAGCCTTAAAATTTCGCACATGACAAATTATTGTTGAATCATCGCCGCTTAAAGTCATTCTCAAACGACTCCGTTTGTTGCTTAGTCGCGATTATTTATTTATTGTAACGCTGATAAGAAAAAAAAATATAGCACTATAAACTAAGACATGAAAAAGGAAATATAAATTTATAGCTATATATAAAAACTACTTTTTTGTAAATTAATTTTGTTTAGCGCAATTAAAAGAAAGATTAATGTTTTTAGAATTCCAGAAAAAGTTGAGAGCGTTTAAGAAGCGGGTTTTTCTGCGGTGGATTTTTAAGGAAGAATGATATTGCATTTTTTATGACAAATACGTGGTATACACGTATTTTTTATCTTTGAAATAAAAATATGAGTCATCGCTTGTTCAGAACTGGTCAAAGTCAAAACACTTGAATATAATGATTTAAAAAAAAAGATATCGCAAAGTGACATAAATTCAAATTCGACCTTTGTCTTCCTAATGTATATAACTTTAAAAACCTTATGAAATAGTAATTTTATTAAATCATTTGCAAGACCTCGAAAAACATCTTATCCTGAAATTTGAAAAATGCAGAAATTTTATTGGTAATCGTTATGAACAAAATTCGCGGTTCTGTTGCTACTTAAAATAAACAAAAAGTATAAATTACGATTTGCACGTTACAAAACGTGGCTTTAATTAAGATACCTCTAGATCGCGAAATTAATTTCATCGACCGTTGCCCCGCGCAATCACTCGACAGGCATGCACCGCTGACTAACTGTGTCGTCGGTTATCTTTCGCGATTAATCACCGTCCGTATCGCGTGTTGTACGCGTGCGGAAAGATTATCGCCGGCAGACAGAGCGGGTTTTCGACATCGGCTAATTTTCCGATCGGCGAGCGATGACCGTCGACCAAGCGATTTCTTTTTCGACAGTTCATCGATTTCCCCCGATTTGCTCGTGGCACGCGCGTTATGTAACTTTATCTGACACGCATTTGCAATCTATCCACGATCGCCCCGCGTAGACAAAGAGGGCTGTTACTAGCAGCGAAAGTAATTTGATCGTGAAACAGCCCACTGCTAAAAAATCGTGCGCCGCTAGCAATAAACGTCGCGCAAAAATGACGAAATTGATTTCGAAAATTTTGAAAATAATAAGCGGGCGTAACGAGTATGTGCGAAATTGGCATCGGATTTGTTCGCGAAATAACCAGCGATAATGTGACTTTTCAACGTTAACGTTGCGAAAATCTAGTTTATGAATCGCGTGTCCGTAATAATATTCGGCAATTAAATATTGAGTAATTATTGAGTGTGCAGAATTGCTTGCTTCATATCCTGAAGGAATTGAAGGTGTCAGAAGTAGTTTTTTCTCTAAAATTCTCATGTCTCGTTTTAATAACATGACATCAAGCTCACGCGAAGGTGGTTGATTTATCTGCAAATGCATTTATATTCAAACTCTTTGCTGACATTTCCGATCTCGTAATCTAGGTTGTTCAGTCCCACGTTAGTTTCGATGTATACCTCCCTTTCTCAACTTACTTCACCTCTTTACATACGCTGAAGCTATATTTCTCGCTACGATATACGATCAATATACCTCGTGTTGTTGTTGCTCCCGCGATACACTATCGTGAAAGCGAGAGAAAACAATGTCTCGTGACACGTTGTTTTGAGATCGAAATGAATTCGCGTGACCGACATCGCCGACCTACGATTTCAAAAGTAGAATATACGGATGAGGCAGAGACGATGACGACTGGCCTTCGTCCAGGTGAATTTCTTTGACCATGGACCTGGCACTGAATGCACAATTGCGAGGTGACATTTATTTTTGGTCTTCACAGTGAGACATTCAAATTGTTAATTTTGCGTGCGACGGGTACCAAATTTAACTTTCGAAATGAAGAGCGAACATAGGCTAAACGTTTGATATTAAGGTCTCTTATTCAAGAAAGTCATTTAAGAAATTTTTCATTCGGAATGTTTAAAAGTCTGTGTCAAATATTACCCTAGAATTTGAAATACCTTTTTTAGACGACGAGAAATGTGTATATTTATCGACAACTAATTTCTGTTCAAAGTACATCGATCGTATATAGAAATAGTATTAGTTCATTCTGAACAATTTCCATTCTGTTCTTACAAAAGAAAAACTTTGTACTTTTGTGTACATCAATCTTTTACTCGTCTCGTTTGTACAAAATAGACCTTTTCGTAGCCCAGACTTCTCAGAATATAAAGTTTAATATGTCACTCATGATAGCCTTGAGTTTCGCTGATTCAGCGCTTCTCAAGCGAAATAAGATCAAAGCGCAGGAAACACGAAGCTAGTTCCCTCTAAATCATTGCATGCCCAGCCAACGGAGACATTATGCAAAAACGAGTGTGTGAGAAAATTTTCAAGAATTATTTCTTTATCTATTCATGCTTTCCAACTATATATAAATCTTATTATTATGAAATCCCATTATTAAATTACAATCATCATATTGAATCAAATTAATTGTGTAATGCTCAAAGAATTACATTTAAGACAATTTATTTGTTACAATTGCTAATATAATTGAACGGAAATATTCAATGATCGCTTTTTAGTAATTTAATACATTTTTGTTTGTGTAACTTAAGTAACAAATCAACAAACAGATTTTCTGCTACAGAATCTAATTAACAAGGAAAAATAACATTCTCAAATATCTGAATATTTCAGGACTCAGTTCCGAGATATTCAAACGATAAAAAATATTTTCCAAGTATTAATTACCGTATCGTTGCACAAATTATATTTCGCAAAATTGTTATTGCACCTCGACTCGGATGCAAAGTACAAACATATTTCTATTGCGTGCAATTCGCTGAACTTGCATCGCAATCTATTATGCCGGCAAAATGATCAACAGGATAGTCAACATTAATGATTACGCAGCAGAGTGTAAACATGTTTTCCCTTGTACTGACTCATATGCTTTTCATTAGTGAATCGACGAGCTTCGAATGTCATCAAAATGAGCTTCCTCGAGCTCCAAGCTTGCATAGATCGGCGCGATGAATTGCGTACAGTGACCATGAATAGACTGTCACGGACATTAGCATAACTTCGACGAGTCTCTCTTGCATAACTTCAAAAATTTTGATGGTATTTAGAGAGAATTTTTTGTATTGCGTTTTTAACTTTTATACACTCTATAAAAAAATTTTCTTGAAAAATTTAAAGTAAATCTCAGAAACATCTTGCATTACATTTATAATATTCATAAATAATGAATGTATTCAGAGAGTTTTTGCCGTAATTAAATAAGTTGTTTCAGCTTTAAAATTCTGCAAGGACTGTCGGTTTGAGGATAGTTAATAAATGCAATGCTTGTGTGTCAGTAGTCGATGCACTGAGGAAAAAATAGTTGATTTGACCAAATTTTCCAACTAAATTAAAATTTTGTCAGTTTAAGAATTTATGCATTTAACTTGAATGCACAAATTTCAATTCAAGTATTTATATAGTTAATTTAAAAAAAAAAAATATATATATATATATACTTGAATAGACAAAATTTAATTCAGTTGGAAAATTTAGTCAAATTAACAACATTTCTTTCTTAGCGCGCGAGTAAAACGTATAATGTAGATATATGTACAATTATTTAAATGACATGGCTATGTAAATAGTATTATCTTCAAATACTATGTAACAGCAACTTCGCGAATTTCTTTTCATCACATGGTACCTGATGGTACATGATTTCACTCATAAAATGTAAGATAAAGTCATAAAATAACAAAACTTATTATTTGTCTTCATTTACATAAACTAAAGCTAATTAGAATTCAATTGTGCTACATCTTCCTGGAAAAAGAACTATAGGAAGAAGGAATTACCTTCAAACACAACGAACCTTGACTTCTTCCATTGCTTTTAATTCTACAAACTGCCTTTAGAACTTTATTATAAAACCAATTAAGATTTTTTAAGACCTAATTAAATAGCAACACTACAGTCCATCCATGTCAAATTATAAAGTTTATGTTGTTTGAAATATTACGTTACTCACCTTGAGAAAAATTGAAAAAGTATCGAATTGTTACACGTGAATGTTCTTCAAGCACGTGGCTCAATGGGATTCGAATAAACAATAATAGGCTTGCGAGAATTTATTTTAGAACACGTCTACGGCTTGTTCGAGCGGGTGCGCTTGACTGAAGAAGCGACTTCAAAGTTTTATCGTCACGAACCAGTCGCGGAATCGGTCTACATACGTAACAAACACGTGTGTATACGTGTGACTGGCGTTGCGTGCGAAGGAGCGCGAGCGGTGCGTGAACACGTCCGACTTATACGAGCGATTGAAACTAACTGAAACCACTGGCGAGCGCGGGTCCGAAGTTTATCGTTGTGACGGAAACAGCTGGGAATATATGTCTGTCTATGTACAGGGTGTGCGAAAAGAAATTTAGCTGTTAAAATCGGAGATAACCACCGATCAAAACAAGTGCAGATACGAGCTGGTTTTATCAGTTTTTATCTCCAAATGTTGAGACCCTATATTCAAGACCTATATACTGCAATTATTAACACCCCCTTTCCTACCGCTAAGTTTTCCATTTATCATAAAGAGAGATGTAATTATAAAATAATTACTGATGCGTGAACACTTAATTGTAATATATGATGCAGTATTGATAGACCTTTTATTTTATAATAATTTTCAAAATTATTATAAAATACGTTTTAATAAATATAATAAATACAAAACTACTTTGAATTTCTCACATGGACAAATCATCTAATTTAAAATTGACGTAAAACGATTTTTCTTAAATATATAATGCAAATTATTGTATTAATATTAATAATGATTAATATTTATATAATATTAATATGTCATGATGTATATTTTTCATTTTTATTAGTTCTCTCTTTTTTCTTTTTTTTTCTAGAAAATAAAGATTTAAATCATTTTTAAGCTATTTTTTAAAATTCAATTATTCGTCTAACGTTCTTGAAGATTATCTATTCAGAGTTAACATAAAGTTGTGTGTTCACGGATAACGCGTCATTCTGTGTACACACAAAACATACGTGTATTCGCGTTGATGAGTGTGCGAACATGCGAGGTGGAGAGACCACGCGATGTGTTTCACATGAGGAGGAGCTTGGCGATTGGTCATTAATGGGTCGGACCAGCGAGCCTCTCTCACTTCGACATAAGCGGCCAAAGAAAGTAAAATGCGTAAAGATCGTTGGCCTAGATCGCTGGAGGCACCGAGCCGTATCGCGCGATTAGCTGCCAAAAAACACGAGACATTTTGGTGAGACTCACGCCATCAATGATTAACCAATTATTACGCGACAACGAAAATCCATCTTCCCCTTGTTGCTTTAGGCTTCTTCTTCACCTAAGATCAGAGTAATTTTTTAATGTTACCTTCAAAGACGTTTTGGACGGGTGAATGCACTTATTGTAGCACAGTATTTTTTTTAAAGACTGTTATCGCCACGAGATAATTTAAATACAAAGTCCTTTCTTGACCAATTTTTTTTCTCAGAAATATAAAATATTATTGCACCTATGTTGAAAAGTAATAAAAATATATAATAATTACTTCTGTAGTTTTTAAAATGTTGCTAATCGTTTAATTAAATCGTTTCCTTCTCATTCATATTAAGTCATATTCAAGGACTGACTTGTTATTTTCTTGCCTCTCCATATCGGATTGCCCATCACTTCGATGTCATAATAAAGATGATATAAGATTTGTTAACTCTTGTGAAATACTGTTTTCGATCGTTGAATTTCAAAAGTACGTGCGAATTCTTTAATATTCGGTTTGAGATAGGAAAAGAGAATAATTATTGCAAAGCAATAAAGATAAGACTTGGGCATCACGTACTATTGCAATAATGTCACATTATATGCACATTATATAATAGTGAAAGTTTCATTATAGAGATAATCTTTAAAATTTGCGATCGGTGATCAAACATATTTTAATTATGTCTTTTGTACAAGAGTATTTATGTAACATCAATTTTGCATAATTACTATTTTGTAATACTTGCATATTATTATTCTGTTCTAATTAGAATCTTGTTAACTATTTCGCAAGTAAGTGCTGATAATGTATCTAAGTTTTTTTCTATTTTCGTTTATCGAAATGAATATTTGTAAGTTAACTTAAGAAAAATATTAACTCTAGTTTGTCAAAAAGGATTGATACTGGCTCAATAAAATATGAAAAGAGTCACGCAAACATCACATAAAAAATGTGTCTATACTGCATGCTATAATTAACGTATCATAATCATAGTTATCATAATTAATTAAGACAGTACTTTGACTTCATTTATCAATGTACGAGTGGGAATAGAGGGTTAAGAGTTAACATTAAACTTATCGATATGACGCACAAAGTTGAACAAAGCAATCGCGTGTTATCTCCTATTGTGCAGTCACAACAAGAGCTACGTCTCGCTCGTCCGTTAATAATACAAGAAAATTATACGGGAATATTGTTTACTGTCATCTCATTATAATTTCTGCTGCGTAATTATGAACCACGTAATGTAGAAAAAAAAGCATTGCCGTACATACGCACTTCACGCTCGATAGCGCTTTCAAACCGGTTTGAAAAACAGGATATACTCTGAAAAATCTCTTTCTCTTTCTCTCTTTCATTCTTCCCTGTTAAAGATTTATGCAACCAACATTAATTCGTTGAATAATGAATAAATGAAACAGGTACCGTTTGCACGTAACACATAAAAATAACTGATAGTAGAACGCCGTTGATTGTAATCAAACTATAATGATTCTGACGTCATATGACACTTCGGCTGATATGTAGATAAAAATTTCAACCTGACCATTAATCGTGGTGCAGAATAAATCAAAGTTCCATTTTCAAAAATATCGATTGGAACAAAAATACAATAGTTCGCCTTATCTCGCTCACGTTAAATCTTTTCGTCTTACAAAATATCTCGCAAGAGATATTGTATATTTAGCGCTCAGTTTTTCGATATCGCAAAACCAATCTTTTATCTCCCTAAAATTTCGGTTACTCCGCTAAATAAGTTTCTGCAAAATGTGTTCCATATATACGCAAGATTTAGGAACGTTACTTTGTCAAAGTAACATGTTACTGTTATCGTTTGTTAAAAACTAACGACGTTAATTTTTCTTTTACAAACTTTTTTTAATGTAGCATTTTTTATTGTCTATGTCGTTATTTGACCAGTTTAATACGAAACTTAATTTTGATTAATATTATGGTTCATAAACATATGTATTATACATTTATAAAATAACTGCGAAAGTGATGATAAAATTTTATTAATATAAAAATATAATGACGTTAAATGATAACTTTCCAACCCTACCTACCCTGTTTGTCCCCGTATTTCTCACCCGCGTTCCCTCGAGAACGCGTTGGCGAATGCAGCCTCAAAACTTTCTCGCGTTATCCCTTTCCGCGATAGCAGATGGTCTGGGTTACGTCATGTTCGCGAGGTCGCCGACCCTGTGGACATCGCGAGTGCAATTACTAACCACCATGTATCCGCGGTCTTTATGCGCAAGAGTATTCCTCCGAAGGCGAAAATGGAGTATGTAACATGAGCGCGCCGCCCGCGGGTTTCTCTTCAACGACCTCGATCGTTCAACCGCACAGAAGGAGAAAGCAATGTGCGCATCTTCTGCCACCTTCCTCTCCGTGTTGCGGTAATCCGCGATTCGTGGAATGAGAGATCTCGATTACCCAAACGAATTTTCCTCTCGTGCTCCCGGGACAATTATCTCCTAAGTAGTACGCCGCGATAGCGCACGAAAAACTATTTCTCTTTGTCCAAAGAGAAAGAAAGACTTAAACCAGACTCATTGTTTCCAAGTGGAATTTGGAATGTTTATCTAAAATTAATTTAATTTTAATTTAGGAATTTCCCTCTCTTTCTCTTCACTTAATAACACGTATTAATTTTTAGATAAAATCACTTTTCAAGATTTTAAACAAATTATTACCTTATAATGACTAACATAAATCTTATTGTGATAAATAATCCTATTAAAGCTTTCAGCGTTGATAATAAAGGTTTATCAGGGTAATAAAGTTGATGAAAGTAAGAAATGAGTAAAATAATAATTAAACAGTTGTGGATTCTGATTACACCGCGAGTATTATTTTTCTGCCATTGAAATATGACAGTGCGGAGCGAGATGACGACGTAATCAAATCGAGAAGTGTCACGTTATGCCGATGACGTAAAACAGAGACCTCCGATGTGCGCACATGAAGTTACAATCGCGTCAGTTATGTTGACTCCTAATATCGTGGTAAACGCGCGCGCGCGCACGCTCTTGCGTATCAGATTTCATAATTAAAGCGTAGTAGTAAAGATACGTCACGACGTACACCCACTTTTTCTCGCGCTACGATTGGTCCGCCGTGAACGATCAGTCGAGGACAAATCCGCCAGGGCCGACAAACAAGATTGTTTTTCACTCGTGACCACTTCCTGGTGCGTCGTACATGCCAATACGATCATCACCTACATATATCCCTATTTCGAGAATATATTCCCTGATAACTGAGCTCAATATTTATATTTTTTTAATTTAAGACCTCCTCAAATACAGCGTAAAGATATCGTAAATTAATCACAGAGCTATATTAGTATCTTGAGATGTTACATTAGGATCTTGAAATATCTTGAAATATAAGAACGGGTTACAACACCAGTGAAAGATAATTGCGTTTTTACAATCGGTACTTATCATAATTATATATGCTTTAAAAATTCTTTTGATTAGTAATGTTTTCCTAAGAATTTTTCAGAAAGATAAAATATCCTGTTCAGCCTATAAAAATGAAGTATTCGAATTAAAGCGACAGTTTCACTCTCAGTGCACTATACACGCGATATATTAAGTGATCAGTTTCAGGTCTGCCAAATATCAGTAATTATTAATGTAAGCTGTTCATAACTATAAGTTTTATTGTGAGGATTGAATATGAGGAATAAATAATTCAATTCTTTTATTGAAATAGATATTTTAGCGACATCAGGAATTTTAAAGTCGATGTATTAGAAACAGATAAAAATTTGTACTGAATTCGAAATAATATTCGGAATAACAGGTATATTAAGCTGGCTGAGCAATATCAAGCTATCTAGCCACTGGTATTTTTTTGGCTGGAGCAAAAAAATTTTTTTTTCAGCAAAAAATAGCAAATAATTAGCAAATAATTCCAATATAGAAATCGATGTGTTCTGATAACTGTGGCTCAGCCAGCTTAATATACTTGACATAAACGACAACTGCAAAATTATTGTTTTCTTCGTTAGACAATATAATATATGAAAAGTTTTGCAATAAAATCAAAAAATAAAATTTTGAGTATTTTAAATCAATATATTCATAACTGCATTTTGCATTTTAATTTATTGTCAACATCGAATATTTAAAGAAAAAAAATTGTAAAATATTTTTTAAATTAAATGGTGCAATTATATGCAATGTATAACGCAATTCATCTTGTGAGTTATATTAAGATTTGCAGTATAGAGAGCGCCACGTAACGAGGTTGATTCCGTGTCGATAACAAACATTGAAAATCTTTCGGTAGAAATCGACTTTATCTTATTAAATAAAAAATAATGAGCAAATGAACAAACAAAATTATTATAATACATATGCATATAATAATTTAAATATTAAAATGACAGAAATTAAATAATCTCCAAAATCTTGTAGAGAAAGATTTTATAACTAAATTAAAATTTCTATCATTCATAGAATTTTAAATCTTTTCATGTATCACTCTGTTACAATAAACTATGTAATTCTAAATATTCTATCGATTCAAATTTATGATCCAGAAAAATAAAAAAATTGGACTTAGTACAATTATAAATAATATTTAATATAAATTATAAATGAGATTTTTTATACGCACTTTTGTTTCTTGTTTTGAATTGTTTTCAAACTATTTTATAATTTTAACGACCGGTTTATATTCACGTTCAGATAATATTCAGATCAGACGATACTACTGTGTAAACAGAAATTGCGTTTTATATTGATATATTTCCTCTTCATTGTTTATATTTAAAATATTTCTGATAATATTCTTTATTTTTCCGCTTATTCTTTATTCTTCAATCACAGGTGATAAAGACATTCAATCAAAAGAATGTACATTTCTTTGATTGATGATTGTCGATGAGATTAATGGGAAGATTAATGAGAGGAATTTGATAAAATTACACAAGATTTATTTAAGAAACCTATAAAAGCGATAGGGTCATAGGAATTTAATATAGTCTCGTTGCAAACACCATGAAGTTCGTTTACGTTATTGTGATATTTACCTCTTTGGTTTCGGCCGAGTTAGAAGTTTCGTAAGTGTACAACATTTTAAATGCTGTTGTTAAATATTACTATTTTAATTTTTTATTTTTTAACATTTTAACGTTAATTTCTTTGTATTTTTTAGAAACAAATCTGCTTTACTTTTAAATTTGATTTCTCTGTAGTATTATAAAAAAGTAGAATTCATTTTAATTGAAATTAAACGTTTAATAATTATAGGAATATTAATAACGAAAATTCGTCTGCTAATATAAATAATGTTGTGGATCGCTTTGTTCCCCAAATTTCGCAATTTATTATAAAAAATGGCTTAGATCCGCTCAATCTTCCAACAACCAACAAAAAATTATGGCAAGTGAGTAATGTGTGTTCTGGGAAACATAATTTATAATATAAGATAAAGCAATTCAATTAAACCTCGAAATACTTTGATTATTTATTACATTCGATGGCAGCAAATATTCACAACACATTATAACAAATTTTCCTTCACGAAATAAGAAGACTCGGAAAAAATTTGTAAACTCAAGTGCAGCGTAAATCGAGTAATACCGTCGGAGAATCAGTCCTTTACGTAAGAGAGCTCGCGTTATTATGGCGAACGCGTGCACATTCGTTCACAATCGCCGAGAGGTTGCCTCGAAAATCGGGTGAAAGCTGGGTTTCGGGGTCAGATCTGGGATTCGAGGTCAGCGGGCCGCGATGCGAAAGCGAGCGCACGCTTAACCTCGGGGCCGTAGAAAGCGAAACCGAAGAGTTTGGCTTTGAACGAGAGCGAGAGTGGATCCTGAGATGACACTTTCGAACGTTGATCTTGGGCCGAGGTGGATCACGGTCGAACGCCGAGGTCATCCCCCCGCCTCGTTTTCGCCAATCTCATTTTTGATGCTTCGAAGGCTGACGCGCAATAACTTTGAACTTGGCCGAGAGTGAAACCAAGGTTTCACTCGGTAGACCGAGATAGAATTAAGGCGAGCCCGAGGCTCAAGTTCAATGCCGTTGTTCAGCGCAAGTGCTTAAACTCTTCCCGGATCGTCGGGTACGCGAATTAAGCCGTTTATCTTATCATAGTACTATACGTGAAATTGAATAAGTTTGCATATTAAACAGAGAGGAAAAGATTTTGAAAGCTTTTCTCGCGAGAATGGCAGAATTAAAATAATTGTCAGAATAATATTTTATTATTTTATAAAATTTTTTATATCAGCTTACGATATTTGTGCGAAAAGTTACATCACTTTTACAAGCAAAGCGATTACTTAATTTGAAATGTGTATATAAGATCATTTGTAATTACGCCGCTGCAAAAGAGAGAGACGTGTTTGCAAAATCTTGCTGATAAAGCATTTACATTGTTTTCGGTTTCACATTACAATGAATTTTATTGTCGACTTTGGAGCGTGCATATAGATAATGCAGTGACGATAAGCGACGAAATCTTGTAGCCTATAAATCTCGTCTAATTACCCTCCGTGTAAATTCTCGTTTGGGTTTTGATAAAGTACACTTAACTTGATTACTTACATGATAACAAAATTATGATACGTTATGATTTTTTGAAGACACACGAGAGTTGTTATTTGAATGTTATACTAGGATGATCTAAACAGCCAAAAAATCACACCAATGATGTACAAAGCCGATCTTGTTTTGCACTCGGGAATATTAAAATATTTGTCCAATTTAAAGCGTCATGACAACGCTTTCTTAAATTACGACGACAATGTATTAAAGCTGGATGTTGGGTTCGAATTCCAACTTTTAGAGGTAATTTGATTAGTTTTTTCATTTCTTAAAAATAACATAGAAAACGTATTGAATAAAATTGCATTATATCTAAGCAATTACATCTACGATATGTCATAATATTCTGTCCTGCAAATAATCTCTTATAAACCTTTTATGTTCAGGGAACGTACGATTATACTGTAAAATTGGTCTTTTTTAATTTGTACGGCCGCATTTTCTCTACAGCGGCAGATGTACGCGCTAAAATAGCCATTGGATTCGACATAAAAAATACCGCTTTATCTCTCGACGAGTTTAATTTACAAATTCAAGGGTAATGTCTGTTAATTACACGTAAAATACGTTATTACGTAAAAATTATTTGTTTGTGATATATTTATTTGTTTCTGACATATATTACCCATATGAAGAAATTTTTCGGAGCTTAATTATTTAATGATACGTTATATTACAGTGACGTCAAAATCGTCATCGAAGGTGGACTGGAATGGTTGAACAGTATCATTGCTAAATTCATAACTCTATTCTTTAGGAATACAATTACGGATGCCGTTCAGGAGGAAGCGGCAAATGCAATTCGAACTTACTTAGATGAAATAAATCATGTAATCGCTGCAAACCAAATACAAGATCCCGGAATTACCAAAAATCTAATTAGCGCGATCCAAACTCGAATGTTGATTTTATAATGCGATGTTTTAAAAATATAATTTTATATTTTACGTTTTTATAAATATATTATATATTTTTTAAATATTTGTGTACTCATTTATCAGTGCAAATTAAATTAATTTATTCACTCTGAATCCAAGAGAGAATATATAAAAATGTCTTATTTATGTCTGTGATTCAGTTTTTCATATAAAAATAACACATTACTACATAAAAAGATAAATTTGCAAAACATGTTTAACACGTTTTGCTATTATTTTTACGCGGAAAACTAAATCATGAGGCGTTTTTTCATATTTGGATGTAGAGTGGAATTCTATCGATATAATTAGAATCATGTTGGACTGCATTATTCGGAAATGCTGTTGCAATCAGAAGAAATTCTTCAGATTGTTTTTTAACGATTCGTGATATCTAATCACTTAGAATATTATCGAATTGATAAAACATGATCAGACAAGGGATGATCAATAAATATAGAAGAAATCGTCATATCTTCTCTGTAGTTCAATCGTTAACGCAATCATGGCTGGTCAAATACAACTGACTTTCCTCCTTGCAATCGTAGTGTGCATGGTATATGGTGCACCTCCTTCAGTGATACAGCATCTGTAAGTTCGTATATTGACACTTTTCTCCAACTTTATTCTTTTAAACGAACGTTATTTGAACGTTTCGTACTGTTAAACCACGTACATTATGTTTTGCAAAGCAGAAGATATTTCTTTCTTATACATTTTTAATATTGTAACTTGCAATTAACGTTTGCAATTGTCGTTACTCTAAAAAGTAATACGACATACTTCTTTAATTAAAGAAAAATTAAATTAAAAATGTTTATATATGTGTATTATATATAAACTACAAAAATTATGTACTTACGGTTTTGTTGAATATTATAGATAGTGAAATAATCGTATAAACGTAAAATATAATCGTAATAAAATAATCGTAATAATTGTAAATATAATCGAAATAAACGTAAAATATAAATTAAATATAAAATATATTCAAAAATTCAATAATTCAAGAAACATATACTTTTGTATAATGCAGTGGCGATGAAGAGATAGAAATAAGGGCAGATCTTGATAACACAGTTGACGCTTTATTGCCTACCATACGTAAGTTGATTTTGAAATATGGAATGGACCCTATGAAAATCACCGACATTTCTAAGGCCATTTTCCCACACTTGGTATGTAAAAATAAAATCAGTAATAAAATGTTTCTCCTCGGGTTTCTTAAATTTTATAAAAAGTAAAGGTTGATAAATCAAAGCTTATCTTCATAAGATACCAATGATAGATAGGTCTTGTTAATGCGTTTCATTCCGATCATTTTTGAAATAACGCTTTTAGCCTGGGAAATTAAAGGGAAACATCGATCTCACGGAAGGATGGATGCAAAATTTATCGCTAATAAAACGCACCGAACACATAACTGCGATATACAAAGACAAACGTTTGACGTTGGATATGAATTTGGGATTTGACGTTATGGACGTAAGAACAAGATAACGTGATACTAATTAAAATTAAAATAATTAATAAGAAAATACATCTTTAAATTATATTTATATTTTCAGTTTGACTACTCATATTATCTACGGTATTTGCTGTATAAGAGACAGGGTGATGTATACGGTCGTTTGTACGAACTAGATGTCAACGTCGTAATGACGATCGACTTGAATGAGTACAACTTGAGTCTCGACTCCATTAAGTTTTCTGATGTTCAGTAAATACTACTTTTTATATTCTTTTATTTACCTGTTGTGCATAAAAGACTTCTAGGAACTTTACGCCGCATTTGATTTTATGTAATCAAATGCGGCGTAAAGTTTAAATTTAAATATTTATCAGTTTCGAGTATCGTAAATTAAATTCCATCAATTGTGATAATAGCGTGCAATGAATTGTTTTCGCAACGCACATAAACAGGTGCGTAGTAGCGGAAAAATATGTAGATAATAATCACAGACCGATATCTATGAAGTTACAGATTGATAAGTGTATTGATTATCGGTAATGAGGTAATCAAGAAACAATAATTACCTTGTAAAAAATTGCAATCAAACTATGCAAGCAAACTTTATCATAGTTTTATCAAGATATCTCAACAGTTTTCGTAATTGTGTTATTGACACGTGTACTCACAAGTACCCTGTTCTTTTTTTTTTTTGTTGAAATATTAATCTAAATTCTTAACTCGTATCGCAAGTTTATCTTACAAGTTTAATTTAATTTACAAATTAACATAAGCATATCACAAGCTTTTACGAAATTGTGTTCGTAATAGTTTTATCTTTATTTTTGTTTTGTAGGAAATTTGACATAAAATTAGAAGGCCATATTTTGGATTCTATTGTCAATGCCGTGACTAAAATAATCACGACAGTTTTCCGAAATACCGTATTATCGGTCATGGAGGATTATGGCAAGCTTGTCTTCGGGGCGAAAATCGAGGAATGGAACACAAAGATTCCACGAGCAAATCGTAAATATATAATACAGGAGTGGCTGGACATTGTAAAAATACCCGCTTAGCTTCTGCATTCGTTATTTTGTACATACGTCAAAAATGCAAATAAATCTTATAGCATTATTTTACAATATTCTACAAATTATAAACTTTATCATTGATTGATTTCCAGCATTTCATTATCCAAAATATTTTAATTCCTAAAATTACGTTTGAATAGATTAAATAATTTCCTTTTTTAAACTGGTTTGTGTCGATATGAAGTATACTCGCAAGTATACATAAATATTTTTACAATTATTTTTATCTGATAAAAGTTCAGAAAAAAAGACATTAATTATTATTTTTATCATCCAGCAGTGCTGCAGCACTTCGACGATAAGAGCTGTGAAATAATAAATAATAGTTAGATAAACTATTATCTTTATGAATAATGTAATTATCGATGACATGAAGATAGACAGGTGTAAAATTCGCAGAGTACTGAAAGCTATTTTGTGAGGTGTATACCGTGCACGTGAGCGACGGTAAACTACGATAGTTTCGACGGGCAAACGGCGAGTAGTCAAACTGTCTAAAGCGCCGATCAATATGCATTACTTACAACATCGTTAAGCCGCAACTTTGCGCGCACTCCTGCCGCTTAATCTTATTAAACTTAGCCGGGTTTCCCGGGCACGTTTCGCGTCTTGGCGCCGTTGTCCCGGTCTCGCGAACGGCGATAGCGCAATCTGCATAGAGATAGCTCCATGAAAGTCCACGGGGGGTGATCTCCGGGGATATCACGAGAGGTGCACGCGGTAATCTTGTTTATACATACAACATTGTGGATATCACGAGTACAAGCCGCCGATCGATAGCGCCGTCCGATTCTGGATGTGCTAATATTGCGTGTAATACTAACGCTAATATTATGTGTACTTCACTTCGCCCATTCCCCGCTTTATGCCCGTCCTAATATCGTTCGTCGAATTATCCCTCCTGATCTCCTGATTTATTCGGACTTTATTACAAGGCTTCAGACTTCTAATAGAAGCCAATTTGTTAATACAGCGCAGCGAAAGTTTAGCGTTATATATAAATGAAATGTTTTAATTAAGATATTAATTTAATAGATTATACCCAGTGTTCTCACTTTACTCTTCTTGTTATTAATTAACGAAGAAAATTAATTTAATATTACAAGAGCTAAAGCTCTTAATAGCATTGCCTTTCCCCTAGTGAACATTACACGTTAATACGTGTATGCGACGGTGGTTGCCTGTTATCAGGTGTAACAGATACAAAGGCTATCTATTTACCCATATAAATTAATTAATGTTTGCAACGTGCGTAATCAATGTACGTATGCATTATTGAAATAGCACCTGCAAATACGGATTCAACATTCGTAGCAAATGAAAAAAAAACATCTCTACTTTGTGTCAAATTGTTTTATATAAATTTAATTTTAACCACGTTTGCATTTTCCTTTTTTTAAATAAAATTACACAATTTTTTTATCCAACTGTTATAGAGTGAGTGTAAAAAATATTTTCATAAATGATATATTTTGAAGCTTTACTTTTAGAAAATAAACATTAATGTATTCGTTGTTAATAAATGAATTGTTTTCTCTCTAAAAATAAATGGTTTAAAAAGTCCTTCGTACAAATACTTTTTACATTCACTACAGATTTGACTTATCATATAAGTGATACAGACTTGAATGACACATACGTTAAGACTCGCCATTCTTACGCGTTCTATTTTACTCGACTCGACACAGTCCGCAATATCTCTACTGTCAAAAGGACAAATCGCGCGATTTATGTCAAAATCGCGTGTCTGTGTTATTCACGATGTTGACGAGGCATACCTATCCGGCTTGGGCCTCGCATACTGAATCAGATACTCAATGTAGGGAACCGAGAGAAAGCAGCTATTGTGTCCGTCTACGCGCACTAGTACTTATCTAACATCCTGGCCTATTATTGATCGTGATGCCTGCAGACCGAAGGATTATGAACTACATTCGCCGCTACCGCGTCACGCAAATATCCCTGTTGCATCTCGACGAGGCTGACTTGTCGTATTTCTCGACGGGTTTACCGGAAGCTGTCGGAAAGCTGACTCCTCAATCGCGTCCGTCACTATCGCTAATCTTTCGAATACTTGGAAGATAATACACATTAAATTGGTTCATTATGAATGACAAAATTTGTGAAGCTCGATAGAAAAAATTTCGCGGTTGTAAAATTGGAATTTCTTCAAAATATTAGCTCGGAAACAAATTGAGTATCTCCTCAGTTGTTTTAGGATATAATCTATTTTCTGTCTATTTTTTGATTTAAGATTTCCAAATATGATAGCAGCAGCTTTCGGGGGATGGGAGATAATTTTATGTGAAAATATCACGTGTGTGTGTGCACACTCCATTTCAACTTCTGTAGCCACATCAGCCTGACGCGGTATTATTAATCCGAAATGTTCCGCGACGAGAGGACAGACGTAACTAATTTTCTCTTTTCCTCCTTTGTCCCATTATATTTGCCGACCGGGCGGAAACTGATATGAGACTACGCGCCGACATATTAGACACTTCCAACTTGGTCGCTGATTAGCACGTGGCGCAGTGCATATGCAGGAGAAATGCAGAAAATGCGACGAAACGGAGATGGAGCTCAGGGCGAGATCGGTCGAGATTATACGGCGAAGATAATCGCGCGGTCAAATTGTTCTCCGTGAAAACGCTGATTTTGGAGGAAATTAATTTTCTTCGAAGTCGATCTCCCGCGTTCGAAAATTAATTTCCTCCGAATCGCTCTCGCGTGGTGACACTGCTGACACGAACGTGAATAAAATTGATTTCATGCGCCGTATTGTAACGGACGTCGCGGTGTTTCCCTCGCAAAAATGCTTTCCAAATAAAAATAAGTTTATACGTATACGCTTTTTTTATATTGTGGTTATCCTTGATTCCACGAATTTATATACGTTTGGCTTCGCAGACTTGTGCTCTCATGTTTTTTAATGAATTTTTGACAACGTAATCTCTCTCTCTAGATGTCCTCATTACACGATGTACTCTTTCTCTCTCTCCCCCCTCTCTCTCTCTCTCTCTCTCTTTCTCTCTCTTACGCGTGAATTCGCGATGTCCTTTACTTCGGCAGATCCTTGAATACTTCGCGACTGAGACGACTATTAATAGAAACGCGAATCACGAAGCGAGATCGTATGGGGCAAGGTTGCCGAAGGAGCGCTGCCGACTCGACTCGACTTCGCGAGTGCGCGCCTATTAAATAAGCAAAATTAATCGTAGGTATTTGTACAGGTGCAATATGCCGCGGAGCGTTACAGTACGTCGCATGTATATTACAAAGGATTCACCTGATCCAACAATGGGACGTGACAGTTTGATCGGAACGTCTAAGGTCTAAGTGATCGAGCTAATAGTGATTTAGATATTAATCTACTCTAATGAACGATAACTAAATTATCATATCGTATATAAAATGTTGACATATTTTCAACGTTATTAAGGACATTGACAGTTATACAAATTTCAACTTCAGTCCTCTGTTAAGGAATACAATCCAAGTGGCCGGTGGTAGTCGGTTTCCTTGGACATTCCGACTACGTACGCGTCCGTATCGATTTTCCTCTTTGGTCCTGAAATCACGGCGGAGAGATTCCAGCCGAATTGTGGGCTTGATGCTGGACATCGCGCGGCTCGCCACGGCCCATGTCGAGGCCGGGAGCGACCGAGTGGTGCCGAGCCGGGTCGAGCAGAGCCGAGCGGAGAGACAAGCTTTAACGAGCGGACGGAGCGTTCGTTTTCGAGGCGGCGCGCGGCGCGGCGCGGCTACGAGCGGAGCGGCGATAAAGCCGACGAGCGGATGCGCCGCCGCTTCGCAGCGGGTGACGCGACTGCAGCTGCACGCCCATTCAGTAGCGGACGTGTATTAAACGCCAAGGCGCACGCGTTCGTTTTCGGCACACGGCAGAAGCGGAAATGCTTCTCCAGCTCGTGGAGGAAAAAAAAATCGAGATGAAACCCGCTGAAAAGATAATCGAATTTGAAAACGCTAATAAATCCGTAGGTTTCCAGAGATGATCGCTGCGAAGTTGCAACGAGGAGTTACCGTCTGGAGCTCGCCTCATAACGAACTAACAATGAGCTCCAAAACCGACCGAGGGTCTCGAGAAAAAGGACAAAGCAAAAGCTTACTCCCTTAGAAAATAAAGAGAGAGAGAGAGAGACCTTGCTGTAAACAGGAAGCAGGGGGGAAAGGGGGATACGTAAAGGGTAGCGTAAGAGTCCTTTTCATTAAGTTCTGGAAGCTGTACAAGACTTAAGGTAGCCGTTAGAGAAAATAGCCACGCTATTATTAGGGGGTTGAATTGTCGACGACCTCTCTCTGTCGGATATTGCATGTCGTTTCACGGTACAATTAAATGCTACTCGCGAAAGCGAGTTTCGACCACTCCGGTTTGATTCGGGCGAATGGTCCAATTAGCGGATCCGATAGCCCAATGTCGTTATCCGCTCGGGGCTCGCGCTTACCTCCGCCCCTGCCGCCGCGCTCTCTCGAGCCGGTGGTGGTTTACTCGCTCGGCTCGGCGGCGTCGGGCCGCTCTCCTCTCCTCTCCTCTCCTCTCTACTCCTGCCCCCTCGCCGCGCGCGCGCGCGCGCCTTCTCTCTTTCTCTCGCGCGGTGCGATGCGGAGCAGCGCGTAGTCCGCGCGCCGCGCGGAGCCGCGCGGAGACGCGCTGAGTCGAATCGAGTCGGGGCGAGCCGCGCCGAGCGGTGCCGAGCGGGACCGACCGCCGGGGTCGAGCGGAGCCGAAAGCCCCCGCGGTTGGTCGCGTCGCGTCGCGTCGCGCCGCGCGTAGCGAGTAGCACCGCGCCGGAGCGTGTGTGTGCGCGCGCGCGCGTCTGTCCGCGCTTACAACTCGCTCTCCGCGCTCCTGTGCCCGCTTCACCGCGCTGCTCTCCTCCGCACCCGGCCGCGAGAGAACGGCCACACACCGCGGGAGAGTCCCGTCGTCGTTGTGTTATCGTATAGCTTCGCGCGTCGCCTCGCCAGCCTCGTCGACATTGTTATTGTTAACGTCATCGTCATCGCCGTCAACCTTCTCGTTTCGTCGCGCGTGTGTTGTACGCCGCGTCCCTTCCGACTGGCCCGCGCGCGTGCATGGACGACACGCGCGCACGAGCCGACGAGGACATAGCCCTGGATTCGTCCCGCTTACGCTCGTCCGCTCGGCTCGGCTCCGCTGCCGCCGCCGCCGCCGCCGCTGCCGCTGCCGCTGCCGCCGTCACTGCCACCGCTGCCAGCAGCGTTGCCGCCACAACCACCACCTCCACCACCTCCTCGGCCGCCGCTGCCACTTGCCACCGCGTCGCGAGACGCAAGAGGAAGAAGAGGAGGCGTCAGCGGCTCGCTACAAGCAGCGACGACGTGCCCGTCGTGGTCGCCTCCCGCAGCGCTACCACGAGTAACGCTGCCGCCGCCGCCGCCGTCGAAACCGACGCCGACGCCGTTGTCGTCCTCGAGCCTGACGCTGTCACCGACGCCGACGCCGACCCCGACGCAAACGCAGCGACCGCCGCGGAAACGACAGACCCGGCGGCGGCGCGGGTCGATAAACTGAGGAGCCGCCTCCTCCTCGGCGAGCAGCACACCGCCGCGGCCGCCGCGGCCGGCGGGGAAGTCCAGCAGCAGCAGCAGGTACGCGTCGGAGGAAGCGGCACGCGCGCGGCGGCCGCCTCCTCCGTCGGCACCACCGCCGGCGTCACCACGCTTCTCAACCGACGCGCCGGCAAGCGCTCGCCACGGCGATGCAACGCCGGCGGACGTAGGAGCGCGATGACGATGGACCTGCAGCGGCTGATCAACGAGGTGCACGCGAGGCCCGCGATCTGGGACCAGAAGAACGTCAACTACCACAACCGCGACGTCATACTGAAGATGTGGCGGGAGATCGCGAGGGCGTGCGAGGTGTCGAGTGAGTATATATGGGGACCCGGACCGGACCGACCGACCCCCTCTCTCCCCCCCGAAACTTACCCCCCGTTCCCCGGAAAATACGTTTTGCGTACGTGTCGCCACGCACGTGCACGTGTGGGTGGTTGCTCGCGAGATTGGCTGGTCGCTCAATGGGTGGGATACGCTCGGATACGTGTCTATTGGTCGTCATCAGGCCTCAGATACCGTACGTAATGTACGTATGATCGCGACCCTGAGATCTCGCGAGCGAGATATCTCGCGATAGTCGCGATACGTAATAATACGAATCGGTAGACGGAGACGGGATCGCGCGCGAGGCAGAGAGGGAAAGAGAAGCGTCGATAAAGAGCAAGAGAGTCTCTCGCGAACGCGGAGGCGGGCGGCCGAACCGCTCGCTGGAACCCGCTCGTCTGGAAGGTCGATAGCTCACGAAAGGAGAGGCGGAGAGATCATAGGCCGCTAGTTCGTACGGACCTCCGCCAGGTTGCACGCCGATACACCGCGCGAGGAATACGCGCCGACCGAACGTCTCTGGCACGGGGGGGGGGGAGAGAGGGGTCTTCTTCCTTTTCTTTCTTTCTTTCCTTTCTTTCTTTCGCGAGCGTGTACAACACAATTGCTGCGTGGTAGCACGTGCGCGCGGAAATGCTAACGCGTCTGTCACGACAAGCGAAAGTAATGCCGAGAGCGTAGGAATAATGCTCCAGGGGCGGAGGAGGGACGCTTTTCTTACGGTACACGTATGCTCTCTCCGAGATCCTTTTAGAAATTAGATTACGTTTAAGGGGCTGCGCAGGATGAATGGAATAAATAACAAGGATCACAGAGAATAACAACTCGATATGAATTGCATGAAGAAAGCATGGAATGCTTCTCATTCTCTGTCCCCTGTTCCCTATTCCATTTATTGTACGCAAACCTCGAATGCTAAAGTAAAAGATACAAAAGTGAATCGAAGTAGTCTTCATTAGTTACAAATAATAATGTGGTAAATTCAGTCGACTTTCGAGTCTCTAATCTTGTTAAATTCGAGAAAAGCTTTGCGAGTAGCAACTATACGTATAAATTTTCTGGAAACGGAATTATTTAGGATGAATCTTTCAAGTTTTTGAAGTAAATTATACGTTTATCAGTAATGTTTTGCTAAAAACTTGATTAGATATAGATTTGAAAATAATTTTATTGGGCCATCAAAAAATAATAATACTCAAACGCAACGAGCAATGTTGCCAAAGTTTTTAACGTTCTAGAAATCTGTTCCTTTTTTTTGCGTGCGATCGCTCTCTTTAAGTCACGTAAAGACGTGGCCGTCGCTCTGTTCCAGCGGATGTCGCCAAGTCCAAATGGAAACACCTGCGCGACAACTTTCGGAACGAGCTGAAAAAGACCTACCGGGGTAAGTGCGACGGTATCGGCGGCACCGAGCACGACTCCAAGTGGGTCTGGTTCAAGAGCCTCTTCTTCCTGCGGGACCAAATGAATTCGAGGGTGATCGGCTGCGCCCTGTCGCAAAATTGCGTTGGCGCGATCGGTATGCGCTCGTCTCCGGACGGCACGCAAATCGAGCCGCAGATCGATATTCTCGAGGGCCACGAGGAGACGCAGTTCGACGACCTGGACGGTGACTCTTGCCAGTCCCTGCTGTCCAACGACGATGGCCTGCATCAGGTGATGCCGCCGCCGAAGATGAACAAGATACTCGGCCGGAAACGGGCGCTAATGGATGTGCTCGACAACGATTATGGCGTGGAGGTGGATCGGAAACGGTACGAGTCGCTGCAGAAACGACTGGCGATCGGGCCCGAGGATGAGGACGACACCTACCACTTCCTCATGAGCGTGCGGAATCCTCTGAGAAGCCTGCCGCTCGACAGGCAGATGTTCGTTCGTCTCAAGATTCAGGAGTTGGTCTACAACGAGATCAATTCGCAGAACCAACAGCAGCAGACCGCGAGCCGTGGAACCTACGACGCCTCCTCGCAGGGCCAGGACGTGAAACCCCCGCGCGCCGGTAACGGCGGCAACGGCGTCGTCAGTGGCGACGTCGTCAGCGATATGTCGAATCCTGTGTCGTTGCTGCAGAACTGCACGGCCGAGGGCACCGGTGACGATGCCTTCTTCGGCTGAAGAGAGCCCGTTTGCAGTTTAATTCGCTAATAAACGTAAGAATTATAATTTTAATAGAGAATAAACGATGGTATTTTTTCAGTAACATTCGCCCGATCATGGCGCCTTTTTCTTCTCATCCCCACTTGTGATGATCCCGCCTCCGACAGATTCCTTTTAACTCGTATTTTCGATTTCAATCCCTAACTGTACAGTAAAATTTTTTTAATTTACAGAATTACTAAAAATATTGAAGAAAACGCAACTTTTTTAACACCCTGGAATGTTATGTTCGTATTTCTCCTTTACATTAACATTGAGTGAAAAATTCACTCACGAAAATAATAATTTTTTAAATATCTTTTCTTTTTGTAACTTCTCATTTCGTCGCGAAATTAAATCTTTCGTGAAATAAAAGTTCGCAAAAGTGAATAAATGACATATATATTTTCACGTTGCGCAAGTGATATAAAATATCTTCACCTTTGTCCCCGGCTGGGCAAGCTTTTTAATTAATGAAGCACCAGTCGCCAATTAGTGTTATTAGCGCCTGCGCGCCTCGCCTATCTACGTCATAGACAAACCTAATTATATTCTACCGTGATAATTGATTTCTCGGTTCGCGTATTGCCGTATTTTTCACTCTTCGTGATTAAAAGGCGCCGGTCACCGTACGGTCACTGAAGCTAATTCTACCCTACGCACGCACAGCAATTAAATAAAGAGAATGCAACGTGAGAGGATATATGATCCCTTGATCGCGGGAAAGCAATCTGAGAGGATAAGCCGGCCAAATTTACCAATGTTGATCATCACGTTCGTTAACCCGTCGCTACGCCAAGTGGTCGCAACTGGTTAATCCGTGTTAGTACAGCGACATATCTAAGCTCGACTATAATATGATCATATCAAACATATAGATAATATCTTTCTTTTCACACATAAATAGTGGTAAATATTTTAACCGCACGTGATTATTATTATAAATTATTTTTCAAGCATTTTTACAACATTCAGCTTATAATGAGAAAAAAAGTTATTAGTCGATTAAATTTCTTCAGTTCAAGTGCTTATGCATTTAACTTGAACATAAAATGCTTGAACTGAAGAAATTTTATTGAAATAAAAAGGCTGCGTTTCGAAATTCACTGACGGTGCTGAAAATCGATAATTCATGTTACATATATTATATAGATTTTCAGTACTGACAGTGAATTTTGGAATGCACCTCTGTTAAATTAATAATTTTCTCAGTGCATATGTAAATTCGATCTCACGCATATGGATCAATAAGCCGATAAAATTGAATAATAATAAGCGATTTTCACATTGACATATAAGGATAAATTCTCATTAAAATTATGTACGTTATATAATATATTCAGGGAACATGTTAACCTATTTACGTCAGTAGAGATCAGCCTTGCGCACGTTATGTGCACTCGTCCTTCCTTTTCATGACGGATCCTGGATGTTTCGACGAGTTTTAAAACTGACTAATGAGGTACGGAACATGAATAGAAGTATATTATCCCATCTGCGCCATTACGACACCTCTCGAGAATTGTAAAACCGCTCACAGCGCTGAAAAGATCATATTTCTCGTAAATCTCTGCTTGTCGACTCTTCTGCTTCTTTGAATTTTTAATAATTAAAGCTGAAAATGTTTTTGCAATCTTACATTCAGTAACCTAATAAGCTGCTTTCATACAAGTGAATTTCGTAAAAATTAAACTCTTTATGGTACATTAAAATAAAGGTATTTCATCTTTTATATGAAATGATCAACTCATGTAGTAAAATTATCAAAATATGCATTATTTCTGGAATTTATATCTCGAATGAAATTGATTTAAGCGAACTAATCATATTTTTCTAATATCGAAACAAACTAATACGTTCTGAAAATAAATGGCCTACTATTTGTTAGAATATTTTTTTTCGGTGCGCACGAGAGAAAACTGATTGTGAGTAAAATATGGGGCCGTTATATAGTCACGATATTATTCCACCCTACACGTTACAAGTGGAATAGAAAAACAGAATTCTGTCCGGATTGTGTTGATGGGTGAACATCGATCATTTAATGCGCCACGCGTGTTAGAACAGCGCGTATCAATCATGTTTAAAAAAAAAACGTCTCACTTTATCACAACGATGATTAAGTTTGATAAGAAAAGTAATATTATTATTATTAAGTACATAATTATTAACTGTTCTAATGTATTAACTACTAATTAAGTTTAAAGAATTTTAATTAATGAAAAACGGCATCAAATTATGTAATAAAAATTGCTACAGGAATATTTTTTTAGATTTCCAAACTTTTTAGAAATTTACAATAATAGGTTGAAGATATTACACCGATATACAAATAACGTAAGAAATGAGAAATGCCATTTTTAGGTCGAATCTTGACTTACAGCAATATTTTCATATTAATTGTTAAATATATTTAGAAATTTAAGTGACAACGAAGTTTCGATATATCAAAAGATATATTTTATTACACTGCGGATGATTTACAATTTGCTTAATTTTACGATCCTTTCTCCCGAAACTTTACGGATCTGGAGATTTTACAACAAGCCGTCGTCGATTCAATTAACGTAAATTTTATAACTCGATTAACGGCGATACTTCATCCAATTGCGTTATGTACCGACGTCGTCGCCAAGTTAATGGACAGTTATTATGTTGGACTATCGTCCCCGACCGTCGGATAATGCCGATGGATATTGCGGCGGATGGGCGATATGGAAGCGCTAATTTTGTTGTCGCGCCGGGTAAGCCGCACCGAGATGCAAAGTGCATGTGCAATGCGCTCCCTGATACCGGCCACGTGTACGCACGCACGCATGCATTGTCCCCCTGTATCACGGCGTTTGCATCACGGCGAGTGCCTCCTCGCGAGGCTATCGAGCGTGTATTCCGATCCGGCATTCCTCGCTCTCGTTGTTCTATCGCGTGCGGCTGATTAATCCTCACAAATTTTTTATTGTGGCATAAACGACTCTTACGCAGGTCGCTCGAATCCAGCAAGGTTTTTTTTTTTTTTTTACGAGAACACTCGAGAGGCTTCGAAAAATATGGCAATCACTTAAACGAACGACGTTTCTATATATCGAACTGATGTATCGAATCTCGAGAGGCAATCTGATTGATGGCGAAAGAACGAAACGAACACCCTTCTGGAGCTTTCGAGAAAAGAACTCGGGGGGGGGGGGGAAAGAGAGAGAGAGAAAAGTTAATCTTCTGAACTTTAAAAAGAATTCTCACGAGCCGCGCCGGTCCGTAGGGCGATCGTTCAATCTGCCGCCAAGTGTTTTTACTTGCTGTACACGAGAGCGATCATGGTCGGCAACTTATGTATAGAGTGCGTGTGGAGAATTCCACGCTCGTATTAATGTGAGTATGAAAATTTCACACTCGTGATTTAAGCAATTTTGTCCCAAAATTATTTATGAACTGTGACGAGAGCTACCTCCACGAACTGTAACATTATATGGTTGGAGTAGCCAAAAAAACTGTTGAAAATTTTTAGAAAATAGGCTTTAATTTGTTGAAAAATCAAATTTCTTGATTTATCAAATCAACGAATGACATGTAGTATAAGTGCGAGACAAGTCCAAATCAAATCTCTTTAGATTTGTTTTGAACTTGTCTCGCACTAACACTATATGTCATTCGTTGATTTGATAAATCAAGGAATTTTATTTCATTTTATAAAAAAATTTGTTACAGTTTTTTTCACTACTCCTTCCACCTATTAATCTAATCGAGCTTAATTTAGCAGAACTCCATGCACACTCGGAATTTCGCTAGGTTCCGGGCTGTGAGAGCGATAATTGTATCGTTCGCGAACTTTTCATCTCAACAACGCGCGCGCAGCATCCGCGGCTTCATCGCCGCGGAATTGTCGCTCCATTATATAGGCGCGCAGCCCTACGTATTGACTGGAATCGCGCGATATACCACGATGCACCGTGACTGTTGTGAGAGCTATGTAACAACGTGATGCCACTGACATCGCGCGCGGGTCCGCTGAATACGACGTATTGTGCGACGTCCCGTCTCCGTGCCGCTCGCCCGAGCGCCGTCCCGATAACGTCGTTCGCGGAGAGAGTCCTGAGTGAGTTTGCACCAGTTTCCGAGGTGGTTGCGCCGCGCGCGTGCGGCTGCAACGCTGCCGGTTATTGAACATCGAAGCGACGCGCGCCTTTGAGTTTAATTAAACCAGGTTATTAAGGGGACGGCGCGACGGCGCGCCGTCGAGGTGGTAGAAGGTAGACGAACTGGTTCGACATACAGACCTGGCGTTCGTAGAATCGGCAAATTTCGTCCCTCGCGAAGGATTGTAGATAAAATTACGATTAGGTTTTAATTTCGAATCCCTTTTTGCGAAACCATCCCTTTTTGCGTCTATTCGTTTACCGTGATCCCGATTATCACCATCCTCTTTTTCCAATTTTCAGGTAAAGAACCACCGAGAGAAAGAGAGAGAGGGCCGCGCGGATTATATATCCCAAACTCATTCATCTCTGTTCCCTTCCTGATCCTTCCAAGGCAAGAATTCACAACGTGACGAGGTAACTTTTCGCCCGGCTAGAACGGCCGTCTAGACGAGATGCACTGTAACACGGCATTTTGCACCGACTTGAATGGCTTAATCGAAAGTCCGGCCCGCGCCTAATGCATCGCTTTCTCAGTTTTTCTCTACTAAAGCAGATTAGTAAGTACCCCCTTCTTTTTATCCTCTTACCCTTCGTTCTATTTCTTTTTGCAACCTCTAACAAATTGTCCGAGAGGACCTTATACGTTATTAATTTTAAATGGATTGAGATATCGGCGACATAAAATAAAACGAAAAGCAGAATAAAAATGAAGTTGAACTTTTAAAATATGTAATTTAGAGTTGTCGGATTATAAATCTTTTCCAGTTTCTCTAACATATTATAAATATTTCAAGAGCTCGTCTTTGAAATTGTTCTACGCGAAAAACGGCAACTCCGTCGACTACAATTAATCGCGAACAAGGAACACGTTTACTTTTCGGTTCGGCCGACAAAGTACGAAAACGAGCGAATACGGGACATCACAAAGATTCACTTTGATCATAAAGTGAAATGCAATCACTTCCTATTCTCTTTTTCTACCGCTACCGTGTGTCAGACCAGCGTGTTCCATAAAAGAGTTCATCCTCTATGACCCGAGGCTCCATGTTCAATATTACCTATCCTACTCCTCTTTTGGCAAAATAAATCTCGCAAATTTGTCTTACGATAGAACAATGACCGACATGCAGTTTGTTCAACGATACGAACGTGATTGCATTATCGTCAGGTAGATAGTCAAAATCGAAATTGACGTAATAAGGAAGTTGAAATAAAAAAATTGTACCATAAATAGAAAAAAGTACATGGTAGCAGAAATAATCTTTTAGAAATGACAAATTATGTGTCCCCAAGACGAGTGGCATATTTTTCAAATATTGATTTTTGAAATCATGAAAAATTAACGATTGCAATTGTAACAATAAGGGAACAAAATTAATATTTCAAGAAAAGCATAAAGTATTAAAACAAAATAAAATTTCAAAACTCTGAGAAAAATTAATGAGTAGAAATTAATGAGATTTCTTTATTACTTGGAAATTTAAGCTGATAAATTATTATTCCAAGTATTACAATTTTTAAATAAGGGGGAACGACTGGTTAGTTTTGTGAGTGATACGTAATAAAAGAATGATAATAAAAAATAATAAAAACATACCTGTGTTGTTTTGTCGCAAGGCCTGTCAGGCGTTCTTCTTTTTCTCGTACCATACACACACACACACACACACACACACACACACACACACATATATATTCACACAACGCATAATCGCGAAAATACGATTAATTATAATAGTTTGCACGACATATACGACATTTGCGCAGCCTCGTGAAATAAACGAAACATTAATAAACGACACGGGGATTTTCGTAACTGTATACGATCCAACAAAACTCGCTTGTCGCTTTAATCCCGACAAAGCCCAGAAATAGAGAAGCTATATTTAATCTGATAACGTAATGCGAATTACGTTTGAAAATCAATCGTCGACGTAGTGACATCGATCGTGACGACGCGACAATTAATAATTTCAATCGTATCGAATTTAATTTCAAATGAGCAGCCAGTCGCGCAAAGTATTCATGTAAATAGCGGCCGACACGAATTCCCGCAAAGTGTTAATCATAGATATCCGATCACTCGAGAGGATAAGCGTTAAGAAACGTTCGCGCTTCGAAAGGATAATGCTGCGACGATATGCATGGTGTGGTTCGCGCGATCACCTTCTCACTCCAGTGTCGTCCGCGAGAATGATAACACGGCGTATCCTTGCGTAACGGCAGCGGCGGAGTGTACACAACACACGCCACGCATGACGTACGAGTGTAAAAAAAAAACAAACAGGCACCGGTGTATTCTGTCAACGCTCAGCGTTATGACGAAGCTCGGACGCTTATTCAAAATAACCGTAGATATTACATCGCTTATATTAAATAATTGCATTCTAAATCCCCAAGTATGTATTTTTAAAAAAACGCTTCATTCGCGTGGGCGTGTGATTTTGTTTTTGGTGTAAAAATAACACACTTATGTCGCATAAAAAAACGAATTTACATATTTAAACACGTTTTGCTGTTATTTTTGCACATTTTTTTCCACAGTTGGATTTTGCAGTGTAAAAGAACGAAATTACGAGATAATGCCGTAGGGCGTTCCCTTCGATCTTTCTTCTCACGCAATCTCCATTCGCAAAAAAAAGCAGTGCAAATTTTATTGGGTTAACCAATAATTTTGCGCGAATTTATCCGTAAATAAAAAGGGATTTTTTTAAATCAAAGGCAATAAAGTTAATCAAGAAGGTGGCTGTTGAGAACTTTCCATTATCATTTAGCAGCTTCATAATCCCTTGTTCAATTTTTCTCGACGAAAAATTAAAACCATTTAGAAAATTACTGGCCAATTTAATATTATTTTCATGCGGCATTCGGTAATGACGATCGTTTCTCTGATTGCACTTTAATTCGATTGTATCTCGCGCCTCGAACTTTTCATCATATTGAATGTAATTTCAACTTGAAATACGCGAATCGCCGAACAAGTTCATAAAATATAGCGCAGGACACAATTGGGGTTTGATCGTCGAAATGAATATTGAAAAGAACAAAAACAAAGACTAGTGTCACGGTAAAAAAAACGAAATATCTTTTGGGAGCAGCGACTAGCTGACACTTGAGCTTGTTGTTTGTTTTGTTTGACTATGCTGCCTATGTATTTGTCCGTTATCCTATCATTCGTACATTGAAACTCAAGCCGATCGAGACAACCGTGTGATCCGTTTCGTGTTTTATGCATTATCGCTGATCAAAATGTGATCATTCCCTTGGTTAGCGTCTATCGACGAGCTGTCTGTATCATGAACACGATATACCTTGATATGTAAGTGTCAATTACTGATAATTAATGAGCGGTAAATATACGAACAACTCTATGCAATATTGTTCAATTCTGTTCGCTTATACAATTAAAAAATTATTAGGATCGTGATATTTTTGTACGAACTAGTATTAAGTAATATACATGTTGTAATATATACTAACAATGAAAAATCAATTTGTAGAAAGACGTAAAGGTGAAACAGCTAGAAGAGAAGCATCGTTAAAATACTCATTTTCACGTTTAAATAAAACTTCAGAGCACTTTAGCTATTACCTTCAGCATTTTATGGTTTGGTTACATCACCGTACTCTGCAAGCATGTTTTTGCAAGTTTAACAATTTACGTCTCGTCTCCAGTGGGAGTTTCTAAATTGCTAAACCCGGGTAACCTTCGCTCGTTATCCGCGGATATCGGAACGATTCGAAATAATTCCGGGAGCGCCGTCTGAGCGCGAGACGCGACCGCGGAGCATAATTCCCGGCTTGAAATGAAGATTTCAAACGGAATCTGCTTACGTCGTCGGAGAGATAAAAATCCTCCTCGTCTCTTTCAATCCCGGGTACGCCGGCCCGGATGGACGGAGAGAATGACGAGGAACGAGAAGAGAAGCGGATCTAATTTCCATTCGCGCAGACAAAGCGGGGGAACGCCTCTCGCGGCGGAGGAAAAAAGCGGTAAGACCGCATCCCTTCGAGTGAAGCTCATCCCGTCGTCGTCGAGAAGCGCAGACTGATACGTGACCCTTTTTTTTCCCCCCCTCTTCGTCGCCTCGGTGGCGAGTCGGACGCACTACAAAGAGGCATTTTATTGCAATTCGAGAATACCGTAAATAAAGGACGACGCCACGACGATCGGCGCCGTTTCTCGAGCCACTGAACCGATATTCCGCCCTAAGGGAGAAAAGGGAGAACTCTCTCTGTCGCTGATGCTATCGTATTCATGACGTTCCCCTTTATGCAATGATAACAGAACAATTACCAGACGAAGCTGTTATCCGACTTTTCAGCTCGAACAATTCCCAAGTTTTCTGCTTTTTTCCTGCAACCTGATCTCTGAAAGTGACTACATCGTTGAATTGGTAATCCAAGGATGATCGATCCGACGAATAATAACTTATTTATAACGATAATTTATTCTTTACGGCGATTATGTCGATGTAATTTATGTCTCGTAACTCAACTTTCGCGCGCGAGAACGTGGCATATTCCCTCCCCCCCCTCCCGTCTCTCATCGGATAAGAAGAGAGGCCCGCGTTCGCGCGGTATCGTTAATTTATCTTCGTGTAAAAGATAATCCCCACCCCCGCTCAATTTCGCAAAGGATTGTAACGCGCCACCGTTTCCTCTCCTTTCCCTTTATGGACACGGCGCGGCGGACGGTGCAGGACACGCAAAACCTCCCGTCCGGCGTCTCCCGAGGGCATCTCTCGCAGCAAAAAACGAGACAATGTTGAACCACGTTGATTAATGCGCTCTCGCGAGGATACGTCCGCCTTGAAGTTTCTTTGGGATTCCTTCTTCTTTACGCTTACATGCGCACGCGCGCGCGCACACACACGGGTAGGACACGTCGGTGATGTGAGGGGGAGGGAGGGAGTTTCCCCCTGAAAATCGCGGGTCCCGACCGCGCAAAAATGCGGTCGCGGCCTCTGATTAATGTCCGACGCGCGTAAAATATATCGCCTGCCGCATTGCCGGCCGCAGGCACGCGAAAAAGAAAAAATAAGGAAGAGAAAACGCGCTTCCGCGCGCGACTTCGAGCTAACGGACTTCGTACAAAGGACGATAATTACGAAGTACAATAAAGGGAGAAATATCGGCTACGGTCTTTTCGCCGAGGAAATATCGTCTCCTCGAAGTTTCTGGCTCTGTTACAACGTTCCATAATGAATTCAAGGTAGTACGTCTTATCAACGTATATATACACGAATGTAAATTTTAACGGGAAAGTCGCGCAGGACGTTTATTTAAAACTTGACCAATTAAAAACTAGTCCTATATTTCTTTAGCCTCTCAAACGTAATATTGACTAGAAATAATAAACAATGTGCCAGTAACCGCCAACTTTGCATATATAAAAACGTGTACATCAATTTATAATTTGCATAAATCAATACTAACTCTTAATTACTATTGGCATTGTTCATTATTTCTAGATTTATTCGTCAGAGTTTTAATCAATTTTTCTTTTTCATTATTATTATTATTATTATTATTATTAACATTGCGGATTTTCTGACGGTTATATAAAATTTAATATACATTAATACATAAATCAAATATACACGTATGTAATATAGCGCGAATTATACGCAATTGCAGAGGATAACAATTATCAGACTGACAGACCATTCAAGAGTAATGAGCATGATCCAGATCGGCCAATAGCCGAGTTTGGCGAGGTCGAAAGATCGCGATGGGTCAAAGGGCAATAATGCAACCTCTCTCCGTGCACTTGTAATTGCACCGGTTATTCGCACGCGGCCGCAGTACCGAAAACCGTTGGTTTCCACCACGTTATTACGTGGATTCGACGTCGATGCCTTGTCTCGCACGTAATTGCGAGTTACGTTTCGCTCTCGTAATTGCCCCGTACGCATTGCAAAATGAAAGCGATCCACGTAAATTAGCAGTTGCATTATTACAAACAGACACGCCGGATTCAGCGAGAGATACCTCCAGCTGCGCAGTTTCATTGACGGATTTGATTTTTCCTCTCGATAAGAATCTCTAACTCGATAGAATCAACTTCTAGAATTGTTCCTTTTGCTTCGAATTCAGAAACGTCGCGTACGATCGAAGTGAGTCTTTTATATGAGCAACTTTAACGTCACTTCGACTATCACCGCCCGTGTCCCAACTTTTCCCGCTATATAGTCTCAATCGCCGCGATGCAAACGCCGCAACCTGTCACCGCAATATTGCACAAGAGGCACGCGGTAAAATACCGATGCAACATGCGGCCGGGTTTATTGCGCGCGACGTGTATTCGCTCTATTAACGAATAATCGGGTCGCCGTCGCGACGACTTTAATTCATGGATCATTCGCACGGTGACAGTTTATCTGCATGCCCCATCGACTGATAGTGACTCCCGGTTTTACGGGGAGCAAACCTGTTTCCACAGCTGTCACATTTAAGACGGCAGGACGTGCTCGTGAGCCAAAAACAAAGTAGATTCGCAAGATGTCGAGCGAGAAAGAAGGATATTGTAACTGTCCTGCTCAATTCTGCCTGTTCGCTGACGTTCTTATCGTCTTATCAGAATTAATTAGATTAAAGTAGCATGTAAGAGCAGAGTGAAAAAGTCGGTTCTGTTATTACTGAAGATGTGAACGTCCGTGGAAAGCTGTAATTGGCCGATCAAATTTTTTAGAAAATTGCAAATTAGACATTGCAACTGAATCGACGGACAGCTACAAAAATAGATATTTTTAAGAAAACTTAAAATTTTAGAAAAGATGAGAAACATCGTGTTAATCATTTTATTCCGCAATTATTTTCTTTTATATGAGAACTTGACGCGATTTTAAAACTTAGAGAAATTAGGATGATTAATTGAGGAAAATTAAATGATTCTATCTATTTTAATCACGGACGACGTTTTTTAAATAAATTATTTTGACATATGTTGGAGAGAGAATGCGCGCGCGCGCAAGAGAGAAATAGATAAAATATAAATATTAAAATCAGAATGGCATTCATTTGAAATCTTTAAAATTTTTAATTTTTATATTTCAGTATTAAATTAAATCTGTTGCAACTGACATAGTTTAAGTGAAAAAGTCTGATGGAATTATTAAGTTCTGGATGTTAATGGATAGCGTTATCAAATCGAAGCGTATCATAAACTTTAATTATCGAGAAGTATTAACTTTTAACGACGCTAAAGTCCAGTCGTAGTTAGCTCATAAGGGAAAAAAAGGAAGTTTTTGTCATCCTATGATCGTTATTGCAATAAAATATATCCAAATAGTATTATGTTGTAAAAAAAGAGTCTCTAAGAATCAAGTATTTCAAAAAATAAATTAGACGAAAATGACATTGACAAAGTGTCTTAATTTTTACTTAAATTATGATTGCTATATCGAGAAATATATCAGTGTTTATACAGAGAGGATATATTCACAGGCAAATTTTCACAAGAAGTAAACTCTCTGAATAATGATATTTCCGAGAAAAGTACTCTTTTCTATTCTCATAGCATAGAAGGATAATAGAAAGGCGTGTAGCACGCAAATGCATCGAGTGAAACGAGTTGAGGGAAAGAGAGGGAGAGAAAAGAGGGGAAAGCACTCCGCGTCTCGTCAGTAAGAATCTCGCAAGTGTTGAAGGCAGTACGTTTGTCCGTCGCGACATAAAATACGTTTTTCGAGAACGAATAACGTGATTTTTCAATCGTCGTCTACGCCGAATATCACATTGCTTAGTTTCATTCTCCCGAACGTTCAAGTACATTGTAATGAGAATTGTGTGCTTTAGAATGTTGTCCCGTTATAGGTATGTTATACGTTGTATGTTAAATATAAACGGTATATGTAAATAAGTATGCAAAATGCATAGGTTATTTCAGAAAAACCGATGTGTGCACTGCACATTTATAAAACAATCAAAGTCAAAGAATCTATGCAGTAAAATAACGCTACGCGATTTTGACATTTGTTTTACTAGCGTTTAAATTATTTATTTTGGTGTAATATATTGTTTTAAGTATATAAAATGGGAAGAAAACATATTTCAATAAAATAATAAAATAAACTCGAGATTGTTAAGCTGCATTATTTAAGAAAATAAATCTAAAGAATTGAAAAGTTTAAACTTAAATATAAATTAGAAACGTTTTTACTTTTCCATCATAATCCTAACAAATCGTTAATATACATTAAATATTTGGTACGTAATTGAACGTTGGCAACAAGGAAAGTTTTTGAAATCAATTAAGATAAAAAAAGGAGGAAGAACATTCGACAAGGTGGAAAAGCTAGAAAGTAAGAATCTGATACACGGCCCAATAGTCGTGCCAATCATCGACCATCTCTCGCACAATACTGCCTCGTAACAGACGCGGGATTATTTTGCTCTCCAGATACAATTTAATTCTTCTAAATGCCGCGCAGCTCTCACGTTCGTCGGAATCTGCGGGAAAGTGACGGAAATACGATCGTCTCGCGTTACCGCGAAGTGGAATCGCTATCGCGTCGCATCGTTTTACGTCGGCCACTTGATTATTCGGTAAATATCAACAGCGCCCCATCAACGAGATCGTCACCGAAACCTGCGTACATATTTCGAAACGTGATAGTGCAATTTGTTAAAAAAAAAAAAAAGCATTACGCGCTTCTCTTCTTTTTCGTAATCGCGTATGTTATTAAAGATCGTAAACCAAAACTCGAGTATAAAAGGATTGCTGTTACACTCGCTGATCGCTCATCGTTTATCAGTTATTTTGATAAAACTCGCGGTAAGACTTGAATTTTCGCGGGAGCCCGTCCGTGTCACGTGTCCGAGCGGCGAGGGGTCAACCGGGGGTCACGTGACGAACATCGCGGGCAACTTCAGTCGCCTCGCGCCACTCGCATCGTCTCGCGGTCGAGTCCGCGGTGGCTGGCTGTATTTTTCCGTGTGTACACGTTGAACGACGAATTTTGTGCGCGAACGAGCGTCGGGAGGGTCGAATCGAGTGACGGGCGAGTAATGCGAGCATTCGAGTGAGTCAGTCGGATCGACGTGCGCCGTCTCAGTGCGATTTTTGTTACTGTATTCGGCCGTCTGTCGCGGCGACCGAGATGTCTGGCGCACGTATTCGCTACATTTTCGTGTTATTGTTCACGCGAGCGACGTCGGGTTGACCGCTGAAGGACAGATTTGAAAGATCAATTTTAGAGCCGGGTGTTTCACGTTTCCGTCATTCTGATTACGTTTTGACTTTTCGTCGTACGAAATAACGGGTGAATTTTTCGTGACAGATTACTCGGTGTGTGCGACCGCCATCAGTCGCCTGTGCATGTGGATGGTTATCTGGAGTAAGGAAACAGTCGGCGGACACCAGGAGGTCGTCGTCATAATCGCGCAGGAGGGAACGAGGAAACAGCGGTCACGTTATGGTATGTGATGAATTATTATATTATATTATACTTTTACATTTGATACGCTGGATTCGTTGTAATTTTTGTAGTTTTTAATAGTACTATTTGTTAATTTTAAGCGAATAATTTTATTCTCATCGTTATTATTGGCAGAGGCAGTAGACGAAATATTATTATTATTATTACTAGACTAAAAAAATCTGTATATGATGTCCAATTAGACGAAATTCAATTATTCAACAAAGTTCCACTATAAAATTTAACATTTTTAAACTTCTTCGAAAATTATTATAACTTAACGACAATATTAATTATATTATAATATATAATATATTAAAATAATATATTATATAAAGTTATCGTATTTATTTGCTTAGATCGCATATGAGCAATTCAGCATCAAACATATGCATTTCATAGGAGCCAAATTAACACATCGGCAATTTTTAATAAAAAAATAACAACATATTTATGTTATTGTTTAACAATCTGTTTTGTACAAAATGTCTTTTTAAAAAAAATATTGCCAGAAATAATCGAATGAAATATCATCGTTATCATTGAGATATTTAATCGAAAATATATTTCGTTGTTTTATTCCAATCAAAATAAAAATCCAAGATACAAAATTAGATGGCGCGAAGTTATCTGGCAAAGTTATAGAGAAGATCCAGCGCATCTCGCGCATCTTCGAGCGTGCTCGTCGGAGAGATTATCGCCCGTGCGGTGTTTAATAAATATATTAAGTATCCCTAGCGGGGAGATACGCGCGACGCGTGTATTTATGCGTCGGCGTGTGATACGTAATCAATTTTCTGCGGAAACTTAATCGAGCCCGGTCGTCGTCGTCGGCTCAAACGAGAATTTCTGCGATCGCGCGATAAGATGGTTGGACTTCTCGTTCCCCCGCCGCGTACTTTTCGTGTACGCGACCGTTATTTAAAACGGCATATGTGTGCACTCGTGTGGTTCGGTGCACCTAACGCCAATGATAAGAGGCACGAGTTGCTGTTATCGGACGATTCCGCTGATCGGCGTGTGTCAAGCAACGCGTTGGCATTTTCCGCTTACGCGAAATCGAAAAAAATTCAGAAACCAGTCGCTCTCGCAGCTAGGAACCTCTCTTGCCACACGCGTGTTACGTGCGCGGATTGCATTTCGCATTAGCCGGTTACGTAAGCTGTACCGAAAGCAAGTGAGATAAATAACGATTCGAGATTATTCCCGGGGGGAGGGGAGAGAAACCTGCAAGACCTCGCCTTCTTTCTCGACGAGAATTCTCTTTTTTTTTTGTCGCGCAATTTATGTAACTTTAATTAGAATTAAGATCATCGGACTCCGCGTGAATCTGCTCTGCTGGTCGAAAGCCGCGTGTCGTTATCGAAGAGAACGCTCTCCGCGCTCGGGGGTTCCCGCAAACCTTCTGTGCGTTTGGCAACCTGCGATCACTCGAACGGTTTTACGACGGCAATAACACGCGTTACGCGGTACGCGTATTGATCAGGACCTCTTTCGACGCGGCGCATCTCGAGATGCTCGCCGCAATTAGCGAGTGCTCTCGCGAGTGCACCGAGCATAAAGATCGCCAACGAATGTTCGCATATTTTTGTCGAAGCTTTCAACGTCTCTTTCTCTTTTTTTTTTTCCTTTTCATATACGTTTAATAATCATCGGCCGATGATTACGCCGGTGATAGCTAAATGGTGAAACGCGTTAGCGCGTTTCAGGATTTTACTCATTTACACCCGTTTGCGACTTTACGGCCTATCGATGATCCACTGACACGGAAATCGGCACGTCGAACGATCTCGAGCGAGTTAAAAGAGCGTGACGATATATAAACTATAACGGCGCGTCATTTGCATGCGCCCGGCGGACGGGGAAAAACGGAAGCGCAGCACCGAAATAGCCGTCGTATAGCTGTCACGATAACCGCGTGCAAAAAAAAATCGATACTCGAGTTTACCCGGTTTTACTCTTACGGCGGATAATCGTAGGGGCGGCACGGGATAGGCGCGGTGTTTACACGAAACCGATCACTTAAATGCCCCTATTAAATTCCGCGGGCGAGTGTTTACTTTATTTTCCGAAACGCAATTCCGTGATAGCGGTTTCTATAGAGGACGATGAAACTTTATTTTTAGTTCGCTCTAGACGCGCATCTTCGCGAGCGCGCGCCTGTTGTGCTTGCCGTAAATTTTGCGCGGATAATTACAGCCGCCGGGAGTACAACTTTGAGAAACTACGAACCGTTTGATATATGAAAATTGTTCGGATAACAAAATCTCGGGTCTTCGAGAAATTTACGGAATTTCTCACGGGCGCTCCCCTTTTCAAAAATTATGACTTCGTGAAAGATTATTTATCCTATTTACTCTCTCTCGCATCCCGCGTAATACAAGGCGCGGAAGCGAGTCAAGTCTATAATTCACGGGGCAGCCTGCCTTATTATAGGATTTTGCATTCAAGACCGATGTTCATCCCTCAAGTACGAAAATACGCTTAGAGCTTATAAACGGAGAGAATATTTAAGATCCCGCCAGTTCATTCTCGCGGTCGCGTATTTTATTAATCTAATTTATGATACGCCCGCCGTTGCACATCCCTACCTTTATCCTCCGTCGATGCGCGCGCTTTTTGCGCACTTGAATTTGTCCTTTTGCGTTTCGCCCCGCGAGAGTCCCTCTGTTCACGCAGCCCGCTCGCACGTGTAACGCGCGCGTTCCGAGTGAGTTCACGCCGCGAATTAAGGGTTAAGCCGTCGCGTTATATCGAAGCTCGACCCGTCATTCTCACCTCGTGTATTTTTAGCGCGGCACACATATGTGCACGCGATCACGAAAAGGTACCGCTCGGTGGGAAGAAAAAAAGAAGGGAAACGGGACCGGGAGAGAAAAGGTGAGAGAGCGACGCGATCCTTCTTTCTCTGGCACACGTGGGATCCCTCACGTTTTTTTTTATTTATGAACTTGATATTTTGTACTTAACCCCTCGGTACGCGCGCCTCGATCGAGCAAAATTAAGGCGGACTTGTAATTTACGGGCACGCGCGTACGCGCCCGAAATTCCCGTTGCTTTCGTCACAGTTTCGCAAAATGTACGTCTCCTCCGCGCAACTCTCGTTCCACCTCCTCCTCGTCCCGAATGCAAGCGGGAAACTTATGTAAGTACTCTCGGGGACTTAATCTGCTTTTAGGCGCCATGCATGACGAAAACCAAGGTCCCGCAGTTTGCTGGCGCTTACTTTGTCACGCGAGTTTCGCCATTCTTGCGCTTCGAGCCTCTCCCCGTCTCTCTTTCCGTTAATCACTTTGTTGTATTATACATTCGAGGACTCTTTCGCGTTTAACGATGTAATTTATGTGACGCCACCACGACGTATGCAAACCGTGTAATTTACGGCGTCATGCGGACGTATTTTTTTGTAACTGACAACGAATCGTAAATGTAACAACAATCCAAACGTACTCGCGTGAATCGCAATTAATATCTCGATCTCTTTGGAGAAATTTCGCACAGACTTCTTTTATTTAGCAACTTTCTTTATATATAAAAAATGATCACTGTTTCCTAACTGAAGTTGGAGGCTCGCACTTTCGAAACTTACAAATCTATTGCTCAGTTCCTATTAAGGGAGTTCCTCTGCTCAGGCCCGGCACAACAAGTGGTATAGGGATTCTGGTAAAGAAAAATATTCAAATGACTATTTTGTGGCCTCCTTTTTTTGCTGTATATGGTCTGAAGTTAATAATAGTAAATATTTTTAAAAATCGGCTATAAAGTACTATCTTCATTACTGAAATAATTTCTTTTTAATACAACAATTTAAAATTCATGTTATATCACTAGCACATATTTACCACACTTACGTGCTGTATTACTTTGATTATTGTAAACTTTTTTTATCTTATCAATTATTTTACTCAAACGAGCAAGTGCATCGTTTCAAAAATTTAACAGTACTTTTCTGGACAGCTAAGGTGTATTATTGTAAAGTTTCACTATAAACATCTGTTCATTACTTCTATTAATACGACAATAAAAACTTAAAAATCCTGAAAATTTATCGATTCCCATAAGAGCCCATGTTAATAAAATATTTAATATCTTAATAACTAGCTAGTTCAGCTTTTTGAAATTTTGACAGTCAATTTATATCACTAATTTGAACTTCTCTACAAAGTTTCATGAAAATCTGTTGACTTAGCAGCGGAACTCCCTTAAATCCTTCCGTCGAAGTCTGTCAAACTTCTAAAGACCTTTTTTTCGCGATTTATTATGTACAGCGTATATTTCTTACGTACAGCGTATTTCTCGCGTGTCGATAACATAATTCATCCGACGTTTCCCGAGGCGAATAAACGTTATCCGTCGCAGCGGATACATTAATATTGGTCACACACGGGCCGATCTAGTCTCGCATTCCTCTATATTGGTCTCGGGGCATTTAATCAACGCGCATAACGCCGCGGTTGACCTTATTCAGCGGCGACACCGGTCTGGGCGTTTGGCGCCAGCCCGATCTTTCAACGTGCGAAACTTCGACGTTCCCGAGTAGTGCACTCGCCAATTCGCGGGTGCCTACGTGCTTCCTCGACCTAGAAGTGAAAGTATCCTTATCGAGAGATACGCCCGTCTGTCTCTTCGTGCCTGTCGCAAGCGCAGGTGCCTAGGCGTTGGTACCTTTATACATTTTTTAGCGATCACGCGGCGATCGTCGTACGCTTTGAAGAAACATCTTCATCGAATTCCACGATCCTTCGCGTCTCAAGACGCATCGGCAGGATACGAGCGTCGGATCGCTCTACTTTCACCGCCATTTGTCACTAACGTGTAATTTACGATACCATAGATAGCGGTCTACCGCGAGATGAAGGATAATTACAGTCTGGTTATATGGGATGTGATTTGGGTGTGGGATGATTTAGATATTAGATATTGGATTTACAGATAGCTTGACGATTGCGAAAATCTATCTTTCACCGAGTGATACTTATAGACCCGTAATACTCGACTCGTGATATTAAAGCCTCGGATCGCCGTAGATCGATTTCAGCACCGCGTGCTTGTTAATTAACAGAAATAAAACGCGAGCCACGGGGCACTAATGTCTCATTTGCGTTGATTTAGCCCAGCGTCCGTCCCAAACACGGTCACGACAGAGTGCGCAATTAGCGTCAGCGTGTAGCGACGTTCATTAACATTAACGATCGTATGGTAATACGGGCGGAGAAGTAATCGCGCATTGTTCGCCCCTGCACGGTGATAACGGAGTAGGCAGGCTCGAAGAGAGGAGGCGATTGCCATCGCAAACGTCCCACACAAATCCTCAATTAGACCCGGCTAGAAAATTGCTAAATCGCGGAAAAGTCCGTATTGTTCGCGGGCTAAGAATGAAACTCGATCTAACGGGGATTATCCTCGTTATTGGACATTGCGTAATCTCGTGTGCAAGAGCAGACGTAATTGCGCCGCGAAGCAGATTGTGTTTAATTTTTTACGTTAATCTTGGAGGATTATTTTTTCTTCGTCAAAGTTCTGTAGATAAGCTTCATTGCTCACTACGGAGTTCAGCTTTTTAATGTTTTCACATGCGTGTAATAAATCTTTGGGATGAATTTCTTCGAAAGTAAAAATCTGCACAAATCTGATCTAAAAGTAAGGTTTAACTTTTACAATTGTTTGCTACTTGCATCACATGGAAAACTTTGCGTTTTGTATGGAATTTCTAAAAAGAAAAACGAAAGAGTGGCGACGAAATTAAATCACCGTAAACGCCAGCGTTCCGAGATAAATTCCGAGCCATCCGATCGCGCAGTCACTCTTTATGAACCATAGAATTTACCACCTATGTGGGAACGGGCAAATTTCTATAGATGTGCATTCTCACCATGCATACATGGGAATAATTCTCGCGCAGGTGACACAAATGGACTCGATAGCACGGACAGTCTGCGATTGCCAATGTGAAATAGTTGGACCATATATATTATACATTATTGTTTGGGAAAGTGCAACACGTGAGTTGAGACGTTTGCACGTATAGGGAAACCGTTGGCTGAAATCGCGACAGCATATCGCATAGCTATATGAAGTACAGACTATAATTTATTGCAACGTGAGAATACATGGATATTTAACAATGTAGTCTAGAAACAATAGTATCACCCGTAATTTTTTAAATATAATATTATCATAATTATATTAATTAATATATTTACATATATTACAATCTTTAAAATTCTGTCCTATTAATTTTTTTGTGTCATTAAAGAATAATGATATTTAAGCAGGATCACAAAAATGTTTTATTATCATTTTTAGTGCAGCATTTAAAAAAAAACGAACATTATTGTGCGAATGTTGCGAAATTTCTCAAGTACTTAAATTACCAAATAATTTTGTAATTAAAAAGTCAGCTCCTTTATCTTTATCGCGTCGATCGAACCGTCTAGACGCCTTGTAAAACGATCGGCGTAACCGTTTATGTTTGTTATGACACGAGATAAGCGAGCGAGCCCCGAAGGGGGTTCCCCCCGACGTGTATCGCCAATACGCGTGGATCAACGGCGCGGACAATGTCCGAATTTCGAACACGACCGTTCCTCCTCGACGGGGAATGAATGGCGCCCGTGAAATTTTTATCAGGCATCTCTTCGCGACGATTTCAAATACGCAATTTCGAAACGAGACACGTCCGACGTGTCTCGGAGAGCCGGCTGGTTTCCCGGCGATTGGCCAATCGCGCCGAAGGGTTTGATTGAATGCAGATATCGCGACCGCATGATGCTCACGCGCGTTTTATATTTATATACACACACGGTGCCCCGCGTGAAGCCCGTAAGCCTTATAAGGAGCTATAGCCCGGATCTGTTTATTCGAGCAACGAGCAATTATCGCGATACCATCGCGTTACGAATTAAAGAGACGGGGCAGGCCGAAGGGCGAAGATCGGGTGCGCGCGAAACGTTGGCATGTGTTGCTACATCAATCAAGGTGCGAGGATGTGTCGCGACACTCGCTACTTTACAGAGAAATTTTTTATTTCTGTGCAAGAACGGCACGATTTTGCGACGTCACACGTGACGCTTTATTTCTATCGACGTTCAAGTTTCAAACTCTAATCATTTTTGTTTAAATTTTAATTATTCCATATTGGATCAGATATATAAGACATTCTCTTATAATATAAGTTGAATGTTTTTTACTGCATTTTTTTTCATGTTACTTATAAGAAATTCAAGTAGAGAACTTTTTTGTGTAAACTATGAATTTATAAATATTACAGAGAAGATTAAGTTTCGTTCATCACTTTTGCGATTTCAATTCGCAGGATATATTTGTGCAGAGATTAAATTTGAAAATCGATTAAACAGACTCGATTAACACGTCGATACGAAACGCAGGCCGTTTAAACAACCTCGATTAATCTCCCGCGAAGGAGCAAATAAAAGCGAACACGCTGCGCCTCGTCGAAATTCAGATTTATCGAGCGCACAACGTTCTTGAGTGCAGATATTCATTAAGTATCCACTTGTCGCTCGACTGCTGTGACGAAGGAGCAGCTGCCATTTTAAGCGATTCCTTTTGGAATAGAAACTTGCTAATTCTAATTAATTGGCAGATTAACTGTAACTGACTCAATCTGACTTCTTATTCGTGTTTTATAATCTAATTTCTTGTTGAAAAAGCACGAATTTTAATATCAATATATTTACTTTATCTTTTTACCGCAAGCTGTTTTGTTTTTTAGACTGAAACAAAATGTATATTTACAACATTAATTTACATTAAATTTTTATTAATTAAAGTCTTTAAAATTTATCTTGAGAATCGATTCTTAAAAATTGGAAATATGGTATAAGATATTTTAAATTAAATGAGAAAAAAAGGATGTTGCTCTCTTTACCTCAGTTTGGCGCAGCGACAAATTGACAAAAATGAAGATAAGCGATTACCGAGAAAGCATGCATAAAATTGCGGTCCTAATTGGCTGTTTTACTCGTTTCACGGCAGGTTCCGCTCCCTTCCCTTCCCTCCTCTTGCTCCTCACTTTGTGACACGCGTATGTAATTATTTAGACGCGTTTGCATTGATCTTCACTCTCGCATCTTCTCACACGCGTCGCGATAATGCACGGCTGCATTATTCATGATATCGCGTGCATGCCGCGACGTGGAATTATAGAAACGCACCTGCTTTCATCCTGCCGGGTGTCCCGTGGGTAACGTCTGTCCCATCTGTCGTTTCGCGGCTTCGATTAATCGCGACGACGCCATTTCGCTGCCGCGGAATTCTGCCGACGATCACCACGGAATTTCAGAGTATCGAATTGAATTCCGCAAACCCAAACAAAGACGAGTAACATGCGTTGTTTTACAGTATTTAGTTTTCCACGATGCACAAAATTTAAATCCAATAAACTATCGTAAAAAGCTCGCGCCATAGTGTTTGTTCTGTCATATCGAAAAAAAAAAAAAAAATTAAAGTGAGAAAAGAATTCATAATTATTCACTGAACATCATCTGAAATATCGTGATATTTAAAATTTGGAGGGTTTAGTAAATAAATGAATATTCGTATAGAAAGTAGGGCGCGCATAAAATTCTTTTAACGAATTAAACAGACCGATTAAAACGGATAATGCAATTAAAAATACGAATGCCAAGCATAACTGAGCATTAGTTTCGAGGCTATCTTGTTTTCAACTTATGTATGATTTATTTTCTTGCTCTGCAAAACATTCCTAGTTCTTGCACTCGTCATATTATGCAGTTTCGAGTATCATATGAAGTATTGATTATCGACATAATTCATAGATTTCAAAAAATTTGGAATGTTGGAAAATGAAATAGAAATTAAATATCTGTTCATCGCTTTTTAAATGAATAATTAATTTTTTTCGGACATTCGATCTAAATAATCGTAAATATCTGTTTTTTTTGTGTTTTTTTTTTTAAGAATAATTTGATCGGACAGTTTTCTCAGTGCAGAAAATGTATGGAGATGTAGACACAAATTTAAGTTTTGTGCGTCATTTTCATTGATGAGAGTCGCGAATTCGATCGTGCCACGAGCAACGAAGACGAATATAATTGGTTTATCAACTCGAACCAATCGCAATTCAATCCGGTGATGAATGCGTTGACATTGATACGATTACGACGCTAAATCACGACCCTCGTCAGTTCGACAGACACAAGATGATTATAACGGTATTAACTGAATGGAAACGGTCTCTTTGTTTTCATCCTCATGCACGTGCATCTAGTTGCGTCTTTACTGAGGTTCAATCACGGAATTTCTCGCCGTATCTCGACAACCGATAATTACGCACGTGAATCGTATGCAGCTTAATATCGTTTATTATATATTAATATATCGATACTATATTAATACTATATATTCCATTTTTTAAGTAATATTTCTTATTTAAAGATATACTAGAAGATTCGAAAGTGTGAAGAAATTGTATTTTACACTTTTTTATGATACTCTTCTTAATATAAAACGTTTCATTTGCATAGAAGTAAGCAAGAAAAAAAGTTTTGCATTCTTTAAATATTTCCAAGTAATAAGTCTCATGCATAATACAATCGAAAGCATCGTAGTCTAACAAGCGAACATTTCCTCGCTTATTATACGTAATATAAAAGTAATTTTGACTTTATGAATTTTTTGTAAGAACTTTCGTGATTAAAGGAGGCTCTGCCAGATTAGATTTAGGTTTCACGGGGTAATTGTAACTTTATCGCTGCGGAGACGGTAATTTTATTTCGGCACGCATATAAGTATAATAATCAGGACCTTGCTTTCTTGGCTATCAAGTTGGCTGAAACTTTCGTAATAAAAGTTTCGGTGACCAAGGACGGTAATTACGGCTAAACGACGTATTACCAGGGCTACATTGTACAATCATTCTTTTCAATTTATCAATACGCACGACAAAGAGCCATATAGAAGCATTTATCGTTTGTTTGCCAATCAGACTGTAGATAAACGCTGCAATCCGCGTGGCCGATGAAGTATGCGTTAATGTTAAGTATGATTGAGGGTTATTGATATTTACACAACTGTGTTATAGCAAGTTCTATTATTTCGCTTTACACAATATTATCTAATAATTCAATTATAATTATACGAAAGAAATGGATAACATTCAATAAAGACAATATAGTAAATTTTTTTACAGATATAACTTATCATTACATTGTTATTTTTTATATAAAAAAATATATAATTTAACTTTTATAAATTATTTTAATTAATAAAACTTTAATCTTGTATAAATATAAATATTTTTTAATAACATGAATAATATTTGCCACTAGTGTGTGAGTTATAATTTTTAATATAATAAAAATATAATAGAAATTATTATAACGAAATTAAAAATTATTTTTTTAAGTCGATTATCATTGTATTATTTAAAAAATAATGAAATGATGGATAAATTTGGGACGCATTATAGTCTCCAGATTGAAACAAAAATTCACCGCTTGACGAGGTGGCCGAGTGGTTAAGGCGTTGGACTGCTAATCCAATGTGCTCTGCACGCGTGGGTTCGAATCCCATCCTCGTCGTATTTTTTTTAATAACACTATAAAACTTCTGTTTAATGTAATTGTGAATTAATAATTTATCGTACGTGCTAAATGTTCCTCTTTTATATTTTTATAAATAAACAATTATATTTTTTATTTCAACAATGAAATATGTTACTCAAATCGCGAATACATATATATAATGTACATATTCTGCATTACTAAAATGGAACAGAATAGTAACAAAGCAATATCTTAATGTTACAATATATGATATTATTTGTTACAGACAATGGACTAGAAAAAAAATTATTAGAACACATCATATAAAATAATTATATTTTATCAAATTCCATACTACAGAATTTAGATTCTATATATTATGATTTACTATATTTTTATATTGGGATGAATAATGAATTTATTAAAATTAATCGTGTTTTCTAATAGTCTTGTATATATATATATTCCAAATATTAATTAATTTTAACATATTATATATTTTATATTTTTAACTATACAAGTATTCACTCTGACGCGGATTATATGAATCTCTAATTTGTTAAAAAAATTGTATACCTTATAATTTCTATTAAGTATAATTACGATATTATCGAACGTCCGTTTAGACATATTCTAGGAAATACTTTTTCAAGAAATCCTCGATAGTATAGTGAGTATAGAGATTTCTTATTTTTGTAATTTTCTCTCTTGGCTTAAACTCTCTTTTTAATGACGATGTTCCTAATATATATATATATTTTTTTTTTACAAATTTTGCTCCAGAACTCATTGAAGAGTTTGTTATTAATTTTTCCCCATTTTATACAAATGCTCGGTGAGCAAACAACGTTAATTTTATTACAAAAGCAAGACGTCTCTTCGCACATGTCTCCACTTCAACCATGCCTCGAATTCGCGTAACTCGCAGGACTTTGCAACAATCGATAATGCGAGGACGCCCCCGTGGCTTAGAACGGTTTAGAGCGTGGCGTGGTTATTCGAATCGGTGTTTATCCCACGGCGGCGCGATAACTCTAGACTAGAAAGCTCCGTGAGATACGGCGAAAGAGGCTTTAAAGGACGGGGCTTGCCCAAAAAGACGACGGGAGGAGTTATGGGGTTGCGCGTGGATCGATTATTCCGCACGCAGAGTAGTACGCCACCGGCAATGCTCACCGTCGCTGTGTGAATTTACTATTGTCGCATATCCTCGGCAGCTTAATGTAAACTCGCGCATTTCCGATGGAAAGCGCCGGCGGCGGTTTAAGCGCCTATGGCCGGAGTGCTTAAAAGGGACCAGATAGCAATTTACGCGTTAGACGCAATTTACATATTCGCCCGTACAACTGCTGGAGTACACGAGGTGTCTTGAGAAACGCGACAGAATTTGTTCTACTAATGAGCCCCCATTCCTTTCTTCTAACAAGATGATTTCAAGGCAAGTTTCAAGGTGACGGAGATACAACCAAAAGTATTTCAAAAATTTTTTTAATATAATTTATTTTACGTTTAATTTAGATGTTTAATGCTCAATGCGCGTGATGACTTAATCATTTTCAGAAGAATGAAGCAATACATTTATTATTTAGTTATAATATCACACTACGAAAAGTATCGATTATTGGATTCCCTTTGGTTCTTTCTTTTGATGTAGATTATTCAATATTTCCAAATATTCAACTTGCATTTTAATTATTGAAACTGCAATAATTGATAATGAGATGAAATAGAAGTGTTAAATTAAATTCGTATATAATGTGGAGAAGATAATTAGTTATAAAATCTTTTGTCATTTTTCTCAAAGAACACTGTATACACGGCGGTGTTACGATCAGTAATTCTGCGACACTTGTGATATTAATTATTAGAAGTGTCTGGCGGTAGTCTCGCTTATGGTCCGCGCTTATGGTCTTATTAGACTCTCTTTTTATGCGCGCGTCGTGTTCATATTGTGCGATAAGGGAAAATTTATTACGCGCGATAAGGCTGCTTTTATCCAGTTATAATATTCTATTCCCCGCACTACTTTATAATCTTTTAATGAAACCCCTAATTTTTGAACAATAGGTATATTTAAAATAATTAAAAACGACACATCACGAAAGCTACTAATTTTACACAAATAGTCCCGCTTATTGCATGCGCAAATAATTAATAATGTTTTATTTGCATTAATAATGTAATGTAGGAATGATCGAGTACGGACTCCGTTTGAAAATTAAGATACTTAATTAGGGTTGAATGTAAAATACACAATTAAATGAAGTCTCATTAAGCGCAAACGGAATTTATTAAATTTGTAGAATTATTCAATTATGTGCATATGCGTATATTGCAAATTTTCTCAATTTTCTTAATTGTATTTAAAATGCAGGTGTTGACGATATCTCGAGGAAAATAGTGCACCTTTCCAATAGCCCGGCTAGCTCAGTCGGTAGAGCATGAGACTCTTAATCTCAGGGTCGTGGGTTCGAGCCCCACGTTGGGCGATTTTTTTTTTCTTCTAGAAATCTATCAGAAATTTGTCGTCACAAATGTAAAAACGCTGCGGAAGTTCGTGTTTATTATTTAATTAAAATGATCTTTAATTTTTTTTTACTCGTTTGCGTTATATTTTAGTTTCTATATGCGATTATATTCATAATTAAATTGTATTATTAGTTGACAATTAATGATATATCAATTAGCAAAAGAAATAAGTCGCGTTGAAGCAGTACGTATTGTGAGAAAAATATTTGCCCGAGCTCCACTTTCAAGTTTTGTTTGCCAAACAAAGTAGACACATACGTAAATCGAGAGGTACAGTGTACATCGAGAGCCGAACGCACACGCAGCTGTTTCGTGGTGAAATCGGGAAAGCAAACGAATCGAGCTCGTGGAAGTTGTTGGATCGCAAATACGGTTATCTAAACAATTTTACGTCCTTCATTGCGTAACAATACAGTGGTGGATGTCATCGTTAGCGATATATGTGGTGTGCTGGTGTGTTTCTTTATCTTATTGAGTGGAATCGATTCTTTTATCTACGAGTTTCTCTCTTTCTCGACAGACAGGATTTCACGCAATTGTTTCTTCGAGTCTTTCCCGCGTCAGTTTTAGATTGAACATCGTTTAATAAGGAGATATAAATCGAAATTAGATATATCAGTCGACAGTCCCGGAATCAAAAACGCCACAGTATATCGCGGTAATAGAAAAATTGATAAATATACATCATGCATATCGATGGAATTTAGAATTCAAGCCTGAAATTTGTTTGATTCAGATCGCCCCTGTAAACATCAAGCGACGCGGTAGCGGCGCGACGCCAAGTACATAAAGAATTTTGCTGCATGATGCAAATGATGCAAACTTCACTGCGCAAATGTCACGCCGCTACTAAGCTTTATCTGGAATTTAGCTGTCAAATTCACTTTCAGTTAAAATATCTCAGAAACTAAAATCATAATCAAAAATCTAATGGCAATTTTGTTATATAATATTGATGTCAGCTTTCGATTGCGACCACTCCGATTAAAATTGGTACACTCATTTTTGAGATTTCGTAATCTCTTGCGCGAAAAAGCTCACTTGGATCACTTGGATATTTTCCACAGATCACATGTACACACACACGTAAAGCCAGTTTGTCGTTCAAGGGGCTTCACAATGTTCCTACATACAATTTTATAAAATTAAAATAAAATTATTTCGTAATGTAAGTGGTGAATATTGGTACGCGAAAAAATATAATAAACTTGATAATTCTAAGATCTTGTGATCTCTTGCGCAAAAAAGCTCACTTGAGTTATTTTCCACGCATTCACATATACATGCACACACACACCCAAAGCCGGTTTGTCCTTCAAGGGGCTTCACAATGTGCCTACATATAATTTTATAAAACTAAAATAAAAATTATTTTGTAATATATGTGGTGAATATTGGTATGCGAAAAAATATAATAAACTTAATAATTCTGTGATCGTGAGATTTCTTGCGCGAAAAAGCTTATTTGAGTTATTTTCTACAAATTCACATGTACATGCACACACACACGCAAAGCCGGTGTGTCCTTCAAGGGGCTTCACAATGTGCTTACATATAATTTTATAAAACTAAACATATAAAAAATTATTTTATGATATAAATAGTGAATTTGGTATGCGAGAAAAGTATAATAAGTTAACAAAAATAAAATAAATATATAACATAAACAAATACATGATATATGTGTAAATGTCAAAAATATTAATATAAAAATTAATAATAAAATTACAACGTCTGAATGTGAGTAATGTAAGTGATATTATTAGTACACGAAAAAATTTAATAAAATTAATAAAAATAAAATAAATAAATAATAATAACAAATAATATACATAATATATATGTAATAAATGTCAAAAATATTAATAAAAAATTTTTATCTGTCAATGCAAATAAGTATAAAAATATTTGTGCAATCTTTTATCACGGTGAAAATATAATAGATGGACATTACACAAACATGATATGTACTAAAAACGCAAAATGGATGTTAATAAATGATTTAAGTATAAAGAAATGCAATTGGCCTTGAAATGCTAAAAATGCATTCATATTTTTTGCAGAACAAATAAAATAAAATAAATTATGGAAAATATATACATATATACATACATACATATCAAATTAACACATTAAAAAATATGTATAATAAAACTTAATGTAATTAAAAAAAGAAGTAACTCTTTAATTTTTACAAAAAGGAGTGAAATCCCTTAAAAAAACCTTAAAAAGGTAAAAAAGATACGCCAAGTACATAAATGCGTGCTTTCCAAAATAAATTTGAGATCAATATAGTTAGCCAAGTATATTTTAAAAGACTTAAAGAAGTTTAATAAACATCTATTTAAAAATTGCTTAAACGGGCTTGATGATTAAATGATTAAAATCAACCAACGGGATTATAGTGAAGCAAAAACTTGGCGTGCCCGGCTTAAAACGCCCGACTTAAAATGATCAATGTTATACAATATGAAAATTATTTGTACGAATAAAATAATAAAAAAAATAATAACTTATGAAAAACTTCACAAAGTTAAAAAAGATATGTCAAGTGTATATGTCAAGTATATAAACGCATTCAAAAATGGTTCTATTCAAAAATTATGTGAAAAATGGGAATATAAGTGATAACATATAATAAAGCAGAAATTGACAGATAGTAAAACAATATCCGAGTCACATTAATTGCATTCTTGTATATATATTTATCAATATCAATAACATAGAGCCTTGGAAATTCAGAAAAAATATGAGCCGGGCACGCCAAGTTTTTGCTTCACTATAATCCCGTTGGTTGATTTTAATCATTTAATCATCAAGCCCGTTTAAGCAATTTTTAAATAGATGTTTATTAAACTTCTTTAAGTTTTTTAAAATATACTTGGCTAACTATATTGATCTCAAATTTATTTTGGAAAGCACGCATTTATGTACTTGGCGTATCTTTTTTACCTTTTTAAGGTTTTTTTAAGGGATTTCACTCCTTTTTGTAAAAATTAAAGAGTTACTTCTTTTTTTAATTACATTAAGTTTTATTATACATATTTTTTAATGTGTTAATTTGATATGTATGTATGTATATATGTATATATTTTCCATAATTTATTTTATTTTATTTGTTCTGCAAAAAATATGAATGCATTTTTAGCATTTCAAGGCCAATTGCATTTCTTTATACTTAAATCATTTATTAACATCCATTTTGCGTTTTTAGTACATATCATGTTTGTGTAATGTCCATCTATTATATTTTCACCGTGATAAAAGATTGCACAAATATTTTTATACTTATTTGCATTGACAGATAAAAATTTTTTATTAATATTTTTGACATTTATTACATATATATTATGTATATTATTTGTTATTATTATTTATTTATTTTATTTTTATTAATTTTATTAAATTTTTTCGTGTACTAATAATATCACTTACATTACTCACATTCAGACGTTGTAATTTTATTATTAATTTTTATATTAATATTTTTGACATTTACACATATATCATGTATTTGTTTATGTTATATATTTATTTTATTTTTGTTAACTTATTATACTTTTCTCGCATACCAAATTCACTATTTATATCATAAAATAATTTTTTATATGTTTAGTTTTATAAAATTATATGTAAGCACATTGTGAAGCCCCTTGAAGGACACACCGGCTTTGCGTGTGTGTGTGCATGTACATGTGAATTTGTAGAAAATAACTCAAATAAGCTTTTTCGCGCAAGAAATCTCACGATCACAGAATTATTAAGTTTATTATATTTTTTCGCATACCAATATTCACCACATATATTACAAAATAATTTTTATTTTAGTTTTATAAAATTATATGTAGGCACATTGTGAAGCCCCTTGAAGGACAAACCGGCTTTGGGTGTGTGTGTGCATGTATATGTGAATGCGTGGAAAATAACTCAAGTGAGCTTTTTTGCGCAAGAGATCACAAGATCTTAGAATTATCAAGTTTATTATATTTTTTCGCGTACCAATATTCACCACTTACATTACGAAATAATTTTATTTTAATTTTATAAAATTGTATGTAGGAACATTGTGAAGCCCCTTGAACGACAAACTGGCTTTACGTGTGTGTGTACATGTGATCTGTGGAAAATATCCAAGTGATCCAAGTGAGCTTTTTCGCGCAAGAGATTACGAAATCTCAAAAATGAGTGTACCAATTTTAATCGGAGTGGTCGCAATCGAAAGCTGACATCAATATTATATAACAAAATTGCCATTAGATTTTTGATTATGATTTTAGTTTCTGAGATATTTTAACTGAAAGTGAATTTGACAGCTAAATTCCAGATAAAGCTTAGTAGCGGCGTGACGTACTCTGCATTGTTTTTTCTTAATGTTTAAACAGAGTTCTATCGTTTAAACTTGTGTACACAATTTTAAGAGGCTGAAATCAGCACGAAAATTAATTTTAATTGTCGTGCTGGTTAGTTTTTAGATATCTGGCGACAATTTTCGACAGTTCTCGTATTCTGCATTGTTTTTTCTTAATGTTTAAACAGAGTTCTAACGTTCTAACTTGTGTACACAATTTTAAGAGGCTGAAATCAGCACGAAAATTAATTTTAATTGTCGTGCTGGATAGTTTTTACATATCTGGCGAAAATTCTTCACAGTTCTCGTACTCTGCATTGTTTTTTCTTAATGTTTAAACAGAGTTCTAACGTTCTAACTTGTGTACACAATTTTAAGAGGCTGAAATCAGCACGAAAATTAATTTTAATTGTCGTGCTGGATCGTTTTAGATATCTGGCGACAATTCTCTACAGTTCTCGTATTCTGCATTGTTTTTTCTTAATGTTTAAACAGAGTTCTAACGTTCTAACTTGTGTACAAAATTTTAAGAGGCTGAAATCAGCACGAAAATTTATTTTAATTGTCGTGCTGGATAGTTTTTAGATATCTGGCGACAATTCTCGACAGTTCTCGTATTCTGCATTGTTTTTTTTTAATGTTTAAACAGAGTTCTAACGTTCTAACTTGTGTACACAATTTTAAGAGGCTGAAATCAGCACGAAAATTAATTTTAATTGTCGTGCTGAATAGTTTTTAGATATCTGGCGACAATTCTCGACAGTTCTCGTATTCTGCATTGTTTTTTCTTAATGTTTAAACAGAGTTCTATCGTATAAACTTGTGTACACAATTTTAAGAAACTGAAATCAGCACGAAAATTAATTTTAATTGTCGTGCTGGATAGTTTTTACATATTTGGCGACAATTCTCGACAGTTCTCGTATTCTGCATTGTTTTTTCTTAATGTTTAAACAGAGTTCTAACGTTCTAACTTGTGTACACAATTTTAAGAGGCTGAAATCAGCACGAAAATTAATTTTAATTGTCGTGCTGGATAGTTTTTAGATATCTGGCGACAATTCTCCACAGTTCTCGTATTCTGCATTGTTTTTTTTTAATGTTTAAACAGAGTTCTATCGTTTAAACTTATGTACACAATTTTAAGAGGATGAAATCAGCACAAAAATTAATTTTAATTGTCGTGCTGGATAGTTTTTAGATATCTGGCGACATTTCTCGACAGTTCTCGTACTCTGCATTGTTTTTTTTTAATGTTTAAACAGAGTTCTAACGTTCTAACTTGTGTACACAATTTTAAGAGGCTGAAATCAGCACGAAAATTAAATTTAATTGTCGTGCTGGATAGTTTTTAGATATCTGGCGACAATTCTCGACAGTTCTCGTATTCTGCATTGTTTTTTCTTAATGTTTAAACAGAGTTCTAACGTTCGAACTTGTGTACACAATTTTAAGAGGCTGAAATCAGCACGAAAATTAATTTTAATTGTCGTGCTGGATCGTTTTAGATATCTGGCGACAATTCTCGACAGTTCTCGTATTCTGCATTGTTTTTTCTTAATGTTTAAACAGAGTTCTAACGTTCTAACTTGTGTACAAAATTTTAAGAGGCTGAAATCAGCACGAAAATTAATTTTAATTGTCGTGCTGGATAATTTTTAGATATCTGGCGACAATTCTCGACAGTTCTCGTATTCTGCATTGTTTTTTCTTAATGTTTAAACAGAGTTCTAACGTTCTAACTTGTGTACACAATTTTAAGAGGCTGAAATCAGCACGAAAATTAATTTTTATTGTCGTTCTGGATAGTTTTTACATATCTGGCGAAAATTCTTCACAGTTCTCGTACTCTGCATTGTTTTTTCTTAATGTTTAAACAGAGTTCTAACGTTCTAACTTGTGTACAAAATTTTAAGAGGCTGAAATCAGCACGAAAATTAATTTTAATTGTCGTGCTGGATAATTTTTAGATATCTGGCGACAATTCTCGACAGTTCTCGTATTCTGCATTGTTTTTTCTTAATGTTTAAACAGAGTTCTAACGTTCTAACTTGTGTACACAATTTTAAGAGGCTGAAATCAGCACGAAAATTAATTTTTATTGTCGTTCTGGATAGTTTTTACATATCTGGCGAAAATTCTTCACAGTTCTCGTACTCTGCATTGTTTTTTCTTAATGTTTAAACAGAGTTCTAACGTTCTAACTTGTGTACACAATTTTAAGAGGCTGAAATCAGCACGAAAATTAAATTTAATTGTCGTGCTGGATAGTTTTTAGATATCTGGCGACATTTCTCGACAGTTCTCGTACTCTGCATTGTTTTTTCTTAATGTTTAAACAGAGTTCTAACGTTCTAACTTGTGTACACAATTTTAAGAGGCTGAAATCAGCACGAAAATTAATTTTAATTGTCGTGCTGGATAGTTTTTAGATATCTGGCGACAATTCTCGACAGTTCTCGTATTCTGCATTGTTTTTTCTTAATGTTTAAACAGAGTTCTAACGTTCGAACTTGTGTACACAATTTTAAGAGGCTGAAATCAGCACGAAAATTAATTTTAATTGTCGTGCTGGATCGTTTTAGATATCTGGCGACAATTCTCGACAGTTCTCGTATTCTGCATTGTTTTTTCTTAATGTTTAAACAGAGTTCTAACGTTCTAACTTGTGTACAAAATTTTAAGAGGCTGAAATCAGCACGAAAATTAATTTTAATTGTCGTGCTGGATAATTTTTAGATATCTGGCGACAATTCTCGACAGTTCTCGTATTCTGCATTGTTTTTTCTTAATGTTTAAACAGAGTTCTAACGTTCTAACTTGTGTACACAATTTTAAGAGGCTGAAATCAGCACGAAAATTAATTTTAATTGTCGTGCTGGATAGTTTTTACATATTTGGCGACAATTCTCGACAGTTCTCGTATTCTGCTTTGTTTTTTCTTAATGTTTAAACAGAGTTCTAACGTTCTAACTTGTGTACCCAATTTTAAGAGGCTGAAATCAGCACGAAAATTAATTTTAATTGTCGTGCTGGATAGTTTTTACATATTTGGCAAAAATTCTTCACAGTTCTCGTATTCTGCATTGTTTTTTCTTAATGTTTAAACAGAGTTCTAACGTTCTATCTTGTGTACACAATTTTAAGAGGCTGAAATCAGCACGAAAATTAATTTTAATTGTCGTGCTGGATAGTTTTTAGATATCTGGCGACATTTCTCGACAGTTCTCGTACTCTGCATTGTTTTTTCTTAATGTTTAAACAGAGTTCTAACGTTCTAACTTGTGTACACAATTTTAAGAGGCTGAAATCAGCACGAAAATTAATTTTAATTGTCGTGCTGGATAGTTTTTAGATATCTGGCGACATTTCTCGACAGTTCTCGTACTCTGCATTGTTTTTTTTTAATGTTTAAACAGAGTTCTAACGTTCTAACTTGTGTACACAATTTTAAGAGGCTGAAATCAGCACGAAAATTAATTTTAATTGTCGTGCTGGATAGTTTTTAGATATCTGGCGACAATTCTCGACAGTTCTCGTATTCTGCATTGTTTTTTCTTAATGTTTAAACAGAGTTCTAACGTTCTAACTTGTGTACACAATTTTAAGAGGCTGAAATCAGCACGAAAATTAATTTTTATTGTCGTTCTGGATAGTTTTTACATATCTGGCGAAAATTCTTCACAGTTCTCGTACTCTGCATTGTTTTTTCTTAATGTTTAAACAGAGTTCTAACGTTCTAACTTGTGTACACAATTTTAAGAGGCTGAAATCAGCACGAAAATTAAATTTAATTGTCGTGCTGGATAGTTTTTAGATATCTGGCGACATTTCTCGACAGTTCTCGTACTCTGCATTGTTTTTTCTTAATGTTTAACAGAGTTCTAACGTTCGAACTTGTGTACACAATTTTAAGAGGCTGAAATCAGCACGAAAATTAATTTTAATTGTCGTGCTGGATCGTTTTAGATATCTGGCGACAATTCTCGACAGTTCTCGTATTCTGCATTGTTTTTTCTTAATGTTTAAACAGAGTTCTAACGTTCTAACTTGTGTACAAAATTTTAAGAGGCTGAAATCAGCACGAAAATTAATTTTAATTGTCGTGCTGGATAATTTTTAGATATCTGGCGACAATTCTCGACAGTTCTCGTATTCTGCATTGTTTTTTCTTAATGTTTAAACAGAGTTCTAACGTTCTAACTTGTGTACACAATTTTAAGAGGCTGAAATCAGCACGAAAATTAATTTTAATTGTCGTGCTGGATAGTTTTTACATATTTGGCGACAATTCTCGACAGTTCTCGTATTCTGCTTTGTTTTTTCTTAATGTTTAAACAGAGTTCTAACGTTCTAACTTGTGTACCCAATTTTAAGAGGCTGAAATCAGCACGAAAATTAATTTTAATTGTCGTGCTGGATAGTTTTTACATATTTGGCAAAAATTCTTCACAGTTCTCGTATTCTGCATTGTTTTTTTCTTAATGTTTAAACAGAGTTCTAACGTTCTATCTTGTGTACACAATTTTAAGAGGCTGAAATCAGCACGAAAATTAATTTAATTGTCGTGCTGGATAGTTTTTAGATATCTGGCGACATTTCTCGACAGTTCTCGTACTCTGCATTGTTTTTTCTTAATGTTTAAACAGAGTTCTAACGTTCTAACTTGTGTACACAATTTTAAGAGGCTGAAATCAGCACGAAAATTAATTTTAATTGTCGTGCTGGATAGTTTTTAGATATCTGGCGACATTTCTCGACAGTTCTCGTACTCTGCATTGTTTTTTTTAATGTTTAAACAGAGTTCTAACGTCTAACTTGTGTACACAATTTTAAGAGGCTGAAATCAGCACGAAAATTAATTTTAATTGTCGTGCTGGATAGTTTTTAGATATCTGGCGACAATTCTCGACAGTTCTCGTATTCTGCATTGTTTTTTCTTAATGTTTAACAGAGTTCTAACGTTCTAACTTGTGTACACAATTTAAGAGGCTGAAATCAGCACGAAAATTAATTTTATTGTCGTTCTGGATAGTTTTTACATATCTGGCGAAAATTCTTCACAGTTCTCGTACTCTGCATTGTTTTTTCTTAATGTTTAAACAGAGTTCTAACGTTCTAACTTGTGTACAAAATTTTAAGAGGCTGAAATCAGCACGAAAATTAATTTTAATTGTCGTGCTGGATAATTTTTAGATATCTGGCGACAATTCTCGACAGTTCTCGTATTCTGCATTGTTTTTTCTTAATGTTTAAACAGAGTTCTAACGTTCTAACTTGTGTACACAATTTTAAGAGGCTGAAATCAGCACGAAAATTAATTTTTATTGTCGTTCTGGATAGTTTTTACATATCTGGCGAAAATTCTCACAGTTCTCGTACTCTGGCATTGTTTTTTCTTAATGTTTTAAACAGGTCTAAACAAGATCGAGTTTAACGTTTAACTTGGGTACACAAATTTTAACGAGGACAGCGACTCTC